>NW_024425786.1:18793999-18840666 GCF_017311325.1 Ursus maritimus
GTGTGTGTGTGTGTGTGTGTGTGTGTGTTGGGGGATCCAAGCCTTCAGCTACCATCTCTCTGCCTTTCCCTCCTCCTGTTAGCCGCTCAGGAATTCACAAGCACCTCGGCTGTCAGTGCCCCAACATGTGGAGGAAATCAGGTTATTCTCTGGCAGTGGGAAGGGGTGGGGATCCAGGCAGAAAGAAGCACACAGTGAAAAGCCAGTTGCAGACGGGAAGATGGGAGCCATGGTATTGGCAGGAGCTGCCAGAGGGGTCTTCTGCCCCCCACCCCACCCCACGGGGCGTCTGGGCCTTCAGCCAGGGTCTCCCACAGAGCCCTGTGGGTGTCCTTTCCCTGATGAAAATGCACATTTCTCCTTCTCCTAGGCTGGAACAAGACATTAAAAAGTTAAAGGCTGACCTGCAGGCCAGCAGACAAGTGGAACAGGAGCTCCGCAGTCAGATCAGCTCCCTCTCCAGCGCCGAGCGGGGCGTCCGCTCCGAGATGGGCCAGCTCCGGCAGGAGAATGAGCTGCTGCAGAACAAGTACGTGCGCCTGGCGGGCCTTCGGTCGAGAGCCGAGTGGCCGCACTGATTCTGTGGTTTCCAGAGGCCAGAGCAAAAGACGAGTGATGACAAAGAGGCCTGGCAGAGGGGGGTTTAAATGAAATGTCTAAAATATTTAGTGTACCAGATATTCAACATGTTATAAAATCCATAAAAACTTGTTTCATCACAACAGAGGTTTATTAATATTACTGTTCTTCTTTCATTGAATAAGTTCTTCTCTTAGTTGAAAGTAGTCATTGAGCTTTTGTGATAATATAAGTAAAATTTTGTGATAATATAAGTAAAAAAGTCGTTCTGCCACAATTTGAAAATCCTGCTCCTTTGAATGAAAGTTTCCAGAGGAATAGACTCTATTTACTTTGATATCTGGAACTAAAAAATGACATTGAACTTTGATTTTATTTGAAGAGGCAAGCAAAAAGCCAGCTCTTCGGTGTGAATTTGTGTATGCTTCCCATTGATTCATCCTGGAATTACTTCTTGACTCCATATCGATCTGTCCTTTTTTTTTTTTTTAATCTCTCAGCAATGTGTGCCTGGGGTAATGCTTACTATGGTAGGCTCTGGGCTTTCCCCATTGAAAGAGGAGTCCTTCAACATTCTTGAGGAACATAACTCAAAAGCTAGAGCATTGTAAGCACATAACTGCTCCGTTGCTTCTGACCCACCTACATGATGGCTCTCGCACTGATAGCATCTCGCCTTACGCTGTTACACTGAGATTAACTCACCTTGTACTGATGTGGAAAGCTTGGGCTGGTAATAGGCGGGAAGGGAATATGGCTGAAATTTCTATCTGAAATCAAGCACCCTGTGACTCTAAGTCCGGGATCTATTTTGGGATACTTTGAGAAAACATCTCACCGCTGGAAAAGGAAAGGCTGTAGCATAATTGTATGCAGGCAAAGAAGAACCTTCCCCTCCCACCCTTTACCTCCGCTTCCGTGGGCCTGGTTCCATCGGTAGTTCTTTGATCAACCAAAGTTCTCTCAAGGTGCTTTGGGGCACAACTAGAATTAGCTGTACAGCTGTCTTTCCCTCTAATAGAAACTTGTTTTATCCTTTTTTCTGGATCGCCTTCTGTAGATCGCTTACCATAGTAGAGCAAAGGCTGGGTCTCATTCTGTATCTGGTTAGGCAGCTTGTTTGTTGATGTCTAGGGCTTGTTAAAGAACAATGACAACATGTTTTTCCCGGGCACTCTGGAAGCTGACATTTATGGTTTGCCGTTCAAAAGAGGAGCCATGTTTCTCCAGGGTTTCTAGTGGGCATTTCTAATGACAAAACTCTGTATGGTAATTGTTTCCATATAGATTACATAATGCTGTGCAAATGAAGCAAAAAGACAAACAAAATATCAGCCAGTTGGAGAAAAAGCTAAAAGCTGAGCAGGAAGCCCGAAGTTTTGTAGAAAAGCAATTAATGGAGGAGAAAAAAAGGAAGAAGTTGGAAGAAGCTACTGCTGCCCGGGCTGTTGCATTTGCTGCCGCGTCTAGGTATGTCCATGCCACTCCCCCCACTTCCCCCGCCCCGCACCTGCCTCCCTGCCCCGGTGCTTCATTCGAGGTAGGCCTGCCTTGCACCAAGACAAAGACCGGCATGGGAGTTTGAGGCCTCGGGCAGGGCTGAAATAGAATCATCACACACCAGTAGGTTGCCACCAAGTACCGTTTCCTGAGCTGGCTAAGCCCCATCTGTGCAACTTGCGCTGTCTTGTAACAGCTTCGACCCCCAGCAACCTCATCTAGGGAGCGGGATGAGGGCATCACCATGCCTCCCACACCCAGGAGGCAAAGCGTTGCTCCTAAAAGGGTTTCCGGTCACTTTCTGTGTGGCCAAGAACTACTAAACTCTTGGAGAGTGTCCAGTCTCGAATTTTATTTCCTTTATAGAACTGTCATTACTCTCTACTGTCAGGTATATGTGTTTCTGAAGTTTTTATCTTAAAATAGAAGAAAAGAAAATCTTGGTCGCCCAAGTCCTTTGTACTGACTGCTCCCGTCTTTGTTGGATATCAGCAAACTGTCACATGAGCTGGAAAAGATGAAAAAAAAAACAAAAAACATAAGTCACTATTAGATATCATTGAATTTGTGGAGTGTTGAGAATTGGGGACTCCTTCTATACCATTGAAAAGTATACAAGTATTCCAGAAACTGAATTCCAGCAAGGAGGGAAGATCCTTAAGAGCCTTTTGGTGGGCGGGGGTGGGGGTGGGGCGCTTTTACTTCACTTTGGGGCTCTTTCTTTTCTTTGTTTTTCTTTTTTGACTAGCGAAGTCCATCTGTGTGGTGGGAGTCAGTTATGGGTTTACAATTGCAGAGTGAGGGTACATTATTATTGATTTTATTTTAAATTTTTATCGTAATTTTTATCAATATAATTCTACTGTAATTCTTCCTTAAGTTTTTCTTTTTTGTATGTGGCATGTTAAAAGCCTTCTTTTGGGTTCTGGCTTTTGTAGAAGAACTGACGGATCATCATTTCACGTTTAAGGAAATAATTGCCAGAGGGAACTCTTCCCCCCTCTGTGCTCCTGCCTCCCCCGGCCGCTCTAGTGCAGATGGCTGAGCTCACTTGGCCCATCAGCATCTAGACAGACTCACAAGACACTTCACTAGCCTGCCTAGGATGTGGGGGTTTTGTGTGTTCATCCGTTTAAAGCTTTGTAAGCATGGACCTCTGTAAAAAGCACACGTCTCTGAAGCTCTTAGGCTTGCAGGAGATTTTTCTGAACAGTCATCAGTGTGGCTTGTGCTGTCCTTAATTCAGCCAGCAGCTCCTACCCTGAAAAAAAAGTCCACTGAGGAGGCTATGACAGTTCCTTAACCATACTGTTTGGTATCTTACGCCTGAGAATCAGTACAGCGGTTTCGGTCTCTTCCCTGATTCCCTTTTGCTTCCAGTCAAGCTTACTTGCTTTGATCTTATCCTTAGGTGGTCCTCGTTTGCCATCACTTAGGTAGAGGCTGTTTTTATTCTCAAGTAAATCTCGAGGTGTCAGTCTCTCACCGGACCTTCCTTTTTGGTAGGCAGAGGACACCTACTTTCTCCATCCAGCTGTTTCTGAAACCTAAACGGTTCGTCAGCTTTGGACTGGCGGTTACCATCATCTTTTTTAGTTTATTCTTCTTAACAGCCCTGAGAAGCAACCTAATGCTCTGGAGACTTCATGACTCAAGAAAGGTGAACTTTCCCAGGCAGAGACCCTCCAAAGTGAACATTGCTTTAGCTCACTGCCCTCTGCTGGAGATAGTACGCGTCCACTTCTCTCTCGCTGAGCTCACAGGCACTGTCTCAGGTCACACAGCCTGGGGGAGGTTGCCGCACTGGGAAGCTGCAACACCTCAGTTCTTATCCCTGGAGTTCTGTGACCTACCAGCTAGGTGAGGGTGGACTGGCATTATATCTGTGTAGTCTTGGTTTTCTTATCTGGAAAATGGGACAGTATATCCTACCCTTGCAAAGAAAGCAGAATGGGTAAAGTACCTCACTTGGTGTCTGGCTCATATTCGATACCCAATTAATTATTTTAGATCATTGTTGAAATTATCAAAGAACAGAGAATGAGCAGACTGAGCCAAAAACTGAAACCTGACAGACTCTGGAGTATAAGAGAAATATCAATCTTGCAGCATAAGTGAACCTCTAGTCTTTTAAATCCCTGTCTTTCCTTCTCATCTTTTTCAAAAGGGGGGAGTGCACCGAAACCTTACGGAATCGGATCAGAGAATTAGAAGCAGAGGGCAAGAAGCTCACGATGGACATGAAGGTGAAAGAAGACCAGATCAGAGAACTAGAGCTGAAAGTTCAGGTATGGGGAGCACAGAAGACTTCCTCCTGCTTGGCTTCTTCCGTGTTAGCTGTGTGCCCTGCATTGCAAAGTGGAGATGGTGCCTTTTTGTTTTTTGAAGATTTTATTTTATTTATGTGAGAAAGAGAGAGAGAGAGAGCCTGAGCGCACAGAGGGAGGGGGAGAAGCAGACCCCCCTTGAGCAGGGAGCCCAACACAGGGCTCAATCCCAGGACTCCAAGATCATGACCTGAGCCGAAGGCAGATGCTTAATGGACTGAGCCACCCAGGTGCCTCGAGATGGTGCCTTTAGATGATAGGCCAAATGCCACTGCATCTGAAAATCTCTGTACGACAAAAAAAGCTCTAGCCTTGTCCAGCTCATTCAAGTCATATTTAATTAGTCAGATTCTAATACAATCAGAAATGTTGACCGTGTTTTGACACGGTTTATACCAGAATTTGACCTACTGTAGATTCATTTCGCTTTTTTAGGTTATAGGCTAGATTAGTGTGCTTTGGAGCTTTTGCACCTCTTCTTAGCCCTAACCCTCTGTCTGTCGCCAGGGAATTGACTGTTCTGAATGGCTCTCAGCCTTGTAGATTGCAGTTCTGAGCAGTGTATGATGGGGAAAGCTGCCAGTGCTGTGGACACAACCGGTTTTCTGGGCGGTGTGTACCTTAGCCAGGTATTTGGCATTGGTTCTCCAAAGAGACATTTAAAAATAACGTCGCATACTGGGAAGTTACAGTAATTTGAATCACATGGAACCGGTAGGAAATTATGGCCAAGTCGGTGGAGTAGGATAGACGCCCTAGAGACAGAGCCTAAAGTGTGCAGTAAAAGTAGCAGCAGAAATGGATGGGAACAGTGAGGACTGGTCAGAAAAAGGCTTTGGTAAAGTTAGATAACTAGGAAAAAAAAATAAAATTAGAAGCTCATTTCTTGGGGCGCCTGTGTGACTCAGTTGGTTAAACATCTGCCTTCAGCTCAGGTCATGATCCCAGGGTCCTGGGATTGAGCCCCACGTTGGTCCTCTGCTCAGCAGGGAGTCTGCTTCTCCCTTTCCCTCCTGCTTATGCTCTCTCGCTCTTTCTCTCTCTCAAGTAAATAAATAAATCTTAAAAAAAAAAAAAAAGCAGCTCATCTCATACCGTGACAAAAAGAAATTTCAGATGGAGTTGAATATAGGCAGAAAGCATTTGGTTTTAAACTAGAATTTGATCTTGAAACCAGGAAAGACTTTCTACACAAAAATAATGGAAGAAATCACAAAGAAAAAAAAATCAGTTGCATAGAGTACAGATATTACAACAAATATAAGGAATTAATATTCTTGATATGTAGGTAGCTCATAAAATTTGTTAAGTAAAGCTCAGATATTTGGAAAAATAGGTAAAAGATATGAACAAATAATTCACAGAAGGGGGCGCCTGGGTGGCACAGCGGTTAAGCGTCTGCCTTCAGCTCAGGGCGTGATCCTGGTGTTGCGGGATCGAGCCCCACATCAGGCTCCTCCGCTATGAGCCTGCTTCTTCCTCTCCCACTCCCCCTGCTTCTGTTCCCTCTCTCGCTGGCTGTCTCTATCTCTGTCAAATAAATAAATAAAATCTTTAAAAAAAAATAATAATTCACAGAAGACAAATAAATGGCTTATAAGAATATATCCTCATCAATCACCAAAGACCTGCAGATTAAAACTAGATATCATTTATCTCCTGTGAAATTTCTGTTTCTTTTTTTTAATTGCAATACATTTGGCACACAATGTTACATTAGTTGCAAGTGTACAACGTAGTAATTCCACAACTCTGTGTGTCATGCTGTGCTCCATGCAAGCGTAGCTGCTAGCTACCATCTGTCACCATACAACACTATGATGTTACAGTGCCATTGACTCTACGCCCTGTTCTGTACCTTTTATCCCCTTGTGTATTCTGTAACCGGAAGCCTGGACCTCCCACTCCCCCTCATCCATTTTGCCCACACCAACTCTCTGTATCTATGGGTCTGTTTTTGCTTTTGTTTGTTTGTTCATTTGTTTTGTTTTGTAGATTCCTCATATCAGTGAAATCATGTATTTTTTTTCTCTGTCGGGCTTATTTCACTTAGCATAGTGTCTTCTAGGTCCATCCATATTGTCACAAATGGCAAGATCTTATTCTTTTTTATGGCTGAGTAATATTCTTCCGTGTGCGTGTGTGTGTGTGTGTGTGTGTGTGTGTGCACGTGTACATCTTTATCCATTCATCTCTCAGTGGACACTTCGGTTGCTTCCATGTGTTGGAAATAATGCTGCAATAAACACAGGGGTGCATATCTCTGTTGGAATTAGTGTTTTTGTTCTCTTCGGAAATACCCCATAGTGGAATTACGGGATCATATGGTATTCCTACTTTTGATAGAAAAGTAGAAAGTTTGCATTCCACCAGTAGTGCACAAGGGTTCCCTTTTCTCCACATCCTCGCCAACACTTGTTATTTGCCTTTTTAATAATAGTTATTCTAACAGATGTGAGATGATTTTGTGGTTTTGATTTGCATTTTTCTGATGATTAGTGTTGTTGAACATCTTTTCACGTGTTGGCCATCTTATGTCTTCTTTGGGAAAATGTCTGTTCAGATCCTCTGCCCATTTTTAATCAGATTATTTGGTTTTGGTGTTGGGTCGTTTAAGTTCTTTATATATTTTGGATATTAGCCCTTTATAGAATATATCATTTGCAGTTATCTTCTTCCATTCAGTAGGTTGCCTTTCTGTTTAGCCAAAGTTTTTTATTTTGGTGTAGTTCCAGTAGCTTATTTTTGCTTTTGTTTACCTTATCTCTTGTGAAATTAGCAAAGAATTTTTAAATAATAATATCAGCCTGGGTGAGGATGAATGAAACAGGCCTCATAATTGCTGGTGGAGGTATAACTTTCTGGAAAAGGTCATATACTTTTTAAGTATTTCCCATTTTACAACTTCTTCTCAAGATAAATATTTCAAAATCTCATCAATGATTGATATATGAAGATGTTCATCATAGTGGTATATAAATGAAAAAAATCTTAACAAAGGGAGATTTGTTTCATAAATTATGGTACATATAAGTAGGAATATTACACAGCCATTAAAAATTACATTTCCAAAGAACATTTGAGACTATATAAGTTTTTTAAAAACTGTACACAAAACTACATATAGTATGATTTCATTTATGCTAAAAGATACACATATGCTTATAAAATACTAAAGGGAAGTATATAAAGTTTTTCACAGTGTTGGGATATTAAGTGATTTTCATTTTCTTCCTTGAACTTTAACATATTTCTAAATTTCTGTAATATGTTTGGATTTCTGTCTTAAAATGAATAAAATTAAAATACCTGTATGTGTGTGTACATATATATACACACATGCACACACGTATAAATAATATATATTGTATTCTATATTAAATATATTATATATATTTATGTTAAATAAATATATCATTATATAATATATTGCTATATATTACATAAATATATAATATATATTAAATATGGTAATATTTATATTAACATATATTAAATATGTTTATATATATATATAGGCTACATTACCAGATGTTTTAAGTGGGCTTATTCTGCAGTATGTCCTGTCAAAATAATGAACACTTCTATATTTTTAGTGGAAGTTGAGAGTAGAGTTTTGGCAAATTTGGTTACAGCATTACAACAACATTTGCAACTGGCAGCAAGGAAAAAGTTCTTTGTAGTTCCTCTGAATTTGGCTTGTTTCATTTGGAGACAGAGTCTATTGTTACTAGAAACAGCCCAACACAGTCAAATTTATCTACCAAAATATTTTCGTATGTCATATCATCATATAAATACATCTTGTACTCCCTCTAAGAGGTGAGGTCTTAACCCATGAAACACCAGGATTCTGTATTCTAGGGGCCAGGTCAGTAATAGCGGGATTTTATTTGTGATTTCAGGCTAATTTGTAGACATCGATGCCAAAACTATCTTGTAACATCTTGCTGCTTTGATGATGTTGATAGGAGCTTCGGAAGTATAAGGAAAACGAGAAGGACACTGAGGTGTTAATGTCAGCCCTCTCGGCCATGCAAGATAAAACACAGCACCTGGAGAACAGTCTGAGTGCAGAGACGAGGATCAAGCTGGACCTGTTTTCTGCACTGGGGGATGCAAAGCGACAGCTCGAGATCGCCCAAGGTAGGAGAGCAGCGGGCCCCAGATGAAGTGGTATGGCTGAGAATGCACAGGGACGCAGAAAGCAGAGGTCCCTTAGAGCTCAGAACCAAAGGCATTCAGTTTTCTTTTCAAGTGGTTTGAGAAGTGCCCAGCATTTAGGAATCATCACATTAGTTCATTCTGCAGACATATTTTGAGGTGAGAATATGTCAAGTGCAGGGCATCCAGAGAAGAGTACGAGTTTCTGCGCTCAAGGAGCTCACGGTGTTGAAGAAATAGAGAACTGCAGAGCCACCAAAAAGTGTTGGTGCCACGGTATGTACAGGTTGTGGGAACAGAGGGAGAGGCAGGGGACCAAGCCCGTGTGGGAGTTCAACAGGGCTGTTCCCAGGGGAACTGATGTCTGAGCTGGGTTTTGAATGACGAGCAGGGGTTAACCCAGTGAAGAAGCAGTGTAGTGGGGTGGGGGGCAGAGAGGCATCGAAACAGAAGAAACCGCTTGGGCCAGGCCAGGGAAGCTAGGAGGGCCTGGTGTGTTCCGAGCCACAGCCAGCTCTGCATGGTTACAAACGAGGGAGCGGTGGGAGCAGCCTCTGGGGGGCAGGCTGTTCACTCAGCAGGGATTTCCTGAGGCCTACTGTGTGCCAGGCACCGTGAGGCTCCCCAGGGGGACAGGCAGTCACAAGCAAGCACAGAGCAGAGCACATGCTGAGGGGTGCAGGGATAGAAGTGAAGCGGTGTCGGGCAGGATGCGTGAGTGTGTCCCCGTATGTGGGGCCGTGGGTCCCACATGGTGGTCGTGGAAGATCGGAGCATTTGAGCAGAGGCTGAAAGTACAAGAGTGAGTGAGCCGTGTCAGTCTGCGGTGGGGGGAGTGCATTTCAGGGGGAAGGAGCATGTGTGGCAGCCAGTGGGGCTGCAGCCTGAGGGATGGGCAGGGTTGTTGGAGTCAACAAGTCAAGACTGGCAGGAACCACTTTGTAGCCCGTGGAAGGAACTTTGGACTTTACTCTGAGTGACACAGAAGGCTTTGGAAGGTTTCTGAACAGAGGCATGACATAGCCTGATGAAAAGCAATTTGGATTTTGTCCAAGAAATTGATTAGCCCGCCATAGATTACTGAAAAAAATTTTCAAACACTTGGACTTGGTAGAAGGAGAAGAATATTTCAACAGATACTTAAAGAGCATTTGAAGCACTGTACTAGAAGCTAAAAAGGAGACAAAGATGAACAAGACACAGTCTAGTGGGGGCATCTACTGGGGCAGTGGTGCTCAAACTTTTTGGTCTTAGAGACCTCTTTACACTCTTAAAATTACCAAGTTCCCCAAGGAGTTTTTTTCCAAGTGGGTTATATCTAGCAATATTTACCTATTAGAAATTAAAAACTTTGAAACATGTATCAATTCATTTTTAAAATAACATAATAAACATATAACCTGTTAACATATTTTTATGAAAAATTAACTGTATTTTCCAAAACCAAAAAAATAATAATAATAATGAGAAAAATGGTGTTGTTTTACATTGAGCGCCTCTCTTTAATTTCTGGCTCAATAGAAGATACATTCTCATCTCGGTTTCTACATTTGGCCTCTTGTAATTTTACTTGTGTGTTTTTTTGGAAGACTCCACTTACCCCCAGGAGGGAATGAGTGTGAAGAAGGCATATGATATGTTAGTATTATCATGAAGATGGTTTGGACCCTGCAGACCCTGTGAGAATTACTGCACTTGGGCAAGCCAAGCCGAAAGGCCTGCTTCCATTAGGTAGAGGTAGAGGGCTTGAAGGGCCAGAGCAGAGATCAAGGGTGGCTTCCTGAGGGAGGTGACATGGAGTGGGCTTTGAAGGAAGAATTTGGAGAACAGAGAATGGCAGGGAAAACGTCGTTACCTGAGGAAAGTGTGTAAGCCAAGGCAAGAAGTGCTGGGAGTGTCCAGGTGAGCAGTCCAGTGGCCTCCAGCTGGAGGACGCGGAAGATTAGGAAGACCATAAATGAAGGCATACTAGAGAATGTATTCCCTGGATTTTCAGAAGGAAGGAGGTGACATGTTCTGGCGTTTGGAATAACAGTGTGAAAGATGGATTTGGAAGGTGAGATTGGGTGGAGACAGAGGGGCCTGTGAGGAAGCTGTCGCTGTCTTTGTCTAAGAGGTGAGGTGTGGGGGGAGGGGGGCATGGTCCAGGCAGGGAGTGAGGGAAACTGGAGGCGCCCAAGGGGCGTGGGAGGATAAAGTTCGCGGGAGCAAAGGAAAAAGAGCAGAACAGATTCGAAGGAGGAGAAGAGAGACTGGTTTGATTGGAGACGTTCTGATTTGGGGTGGCTTCCTGACAGCCAGGTGGAAGATTGTCATCAGTCAGTGGGAATTTGGGGTCTAAACCCCAGAGAGAGGCCCACACGCCGGGAGTGAGGAAGGAATATAGAAGTTGTAAGAAGCCAACAGAGCCATAGGAGTGGCTCGGGACGGCGCAGGTGGTAGAGCGAGAAGAGGAGCAGGCTGAGGGTCAGGCGTGTTACGCTGGACCCGGGAAAGCATTTAAAAAGAAGGTTCCTGGGAATTCTGCTTTCAAGCTGAACTTCTGACCACGTACTGGCTTTTTTGCCCTCCTGGCTCAGCTCGCTGAGAAGCGGCCACCCCTCTCTGACTCGTTCATTGACTTGGATTCGTCCACTTGGAGGAGCTAGCCCCCGGAGTGGAGCAGCACCTGGTCTCAGAGTAGCCAAGGGGAGTCTGTGCTTCCGTGTCAGCCCAGGAGCTCCTGTAAAGTGACAAAATGCAAAGAGAACTGCCTTTTCCAAAGCTCCGGGAATGTTTGCATGTTGCTGATTTTTAAAAAATCAAACTTAAATCTGCCTGGAAAAAAAAAGATACGGTGGCTCATCTGTCAGATGCTGTTAGGCTCTTTATCCGTCTGAGGCTTCTTTTGTTCAGAGGGGAGGAGGCTATTTGATGCTTCCTTGGAGCCGAGGGGACACGAAGGGAGTCAGAGGGAGCAGTTCCTTTCTACGGCTCTGCTGCCTTCCCCACTACTTCCCTCCACTGTCAAGCTCAGAATATTCTAGTAAGGATCCAACTTTGTAATTCAAATCAAAGCCCTTGTTGTTTTTCTGCTTCCTACTTTCGATATTTGCTTCATCCCAGTTCCAAAATGATGTTCATCTCTCCTACATCCTTTTTAAAAACGTGCCACCGTGCTCTCTTAACATTTCAGATACATTTCCGTCTTCTGTAGGACTCAAAATGAGTGCAACTCAAATGCAGCCTCTTTTTTTTTTTTTTTTGTAAGCATTTAAATTTCTGAGGGGCTACTCCTAAGTGCGCTTCCCCGAGTAGACCAGGAACTTCAAAGCATGATGGAAATTACACAGACTTTGGAACACTGGTGCTGGGTTTAAATCTTGCTCTACCTCTTAATAACTGAATGACTTCGGGCAGGATACGTAACTTGCAGAGCCTCAGCTTTCTGCTGGGCTGGGCACGAGGGATCTAGCGGTGAATAAAGTTGTGAAGGCGGTTTCTGCCCTCACGGAGCTCATGGGCCACTGGAGAGGTGATGGATACTAGTCATCACCAGATGAATAGTTACAAGAGATGGAAGAAGGCCGTGCACAGGAGTGCGGACTCTGGAGCCAGACCGCTAGAGCCGGGTCCTGGCACTGTCATTCAGCCACTCTCTGCCTCAGTTTCCTCATCCATAAAATGGATGATGATGATGATGATGATGATGATGATGATGATGATAATTCCCACGTCATAGGGTCATTGTGATAAATAAGTCTATGTAAGCACTTAGAACAGTACCTGGCACGTGTGTTAGCTACGGTAATTATTATCCTTATTAGAAGAAAGTGACAAAAAGGCAGGTGTAGGGTGTGTTGAGAATCTAGGAATTGGGGGGCAGGGTCGGGTCTGATTTAGAAGGGTCAGGGAAAGCCTTGTAAGGAAGTGGAAACTTTAAGAGGAAACACAGAGCAGGAGAGGCATGGAAAGGGAAGTGGCCCAAGGCAGGCAAGAGTTGGTCGGATCTAGAAACTAAGCATAGTGAGGGAGGGTGTGCTGCAATGTTGTGCAAACGTCCAGCCGGGCACAGAGCAGGCCCACAGGCTGAGAGGCACGATGCCAAGAGGCAGGGGTGAGCACGCTGAGTCATGTGGGAGCCCCCAGTGCAGCCGCTGCAGAGCTTCGTGTATCTTCTGTCAGAGAACCTGGAGCCTGAGGGTGCCGAGACTGGCTCTGCGGCCTCCGTTGTTCTTTGTGCCTTGGGCGGACACTCAGATATCCAGCCTCCCAGAAAAATAGTCCAGCTCAAGAGGGTGCAAAATTTGTACCCTCTCAGGCTGCCGTAGGCCGCTTCTGTGCTTAGAACGTGGCTTCTGGAAGTGACCTCTTTGCTTGTCACACCTGCATTAACAGAATCCCTTTTCAAAAACCTGTAAAACCGTGGCCCACATGCCAAATGTGGCCTGATGCCTGTTCTTGCACCACCCTTGGGCCAAGAATGGTTTTTATATTTCTCCATGTTAAAAAAAGGAAAAAAAAGAAAACAACAAAGACAGTCTGTGGCTCATAATGCCTAAAATATTTACTATTTGGCCCTTAACAGGAAAAGTTCCTACCCTTACAGACCGCGTCAGAGCTGGAGCAGAATGCACTTGGGATTGGCCTGCGACAAGGGCACCGCGTTAGAGAAGCCCTCCCTTCTCACTAATGGTGGGTCTTTGATCTTCCAGGACAAATTCTTCAGAAAGACCAGGAAATCAAGGACCTTAAACAGAAGATAGCTGAAGTCATGGCCGTCATGCCCAGCATCACTTACAGTGCCGCCACCAGCCCCCTGAGCCCCGTTTCCCCCCACTACTCTTCCAAATTTGTGGAGACCAGCCCCTCTGGACTCGATCCCAATGCCTCTGTTTACCAGCCTCTGAAGAAATGAAGACCAGCTGTGGGTTTTGCCCAACCATTTGGTTACCAGAAGGCATCACAAAGGAGCATCTCTGGCAGTCAAGATAAAAAAAAAAAAAAAAAAAAAGTTTATATTGTATTTTGTGGGACTGTATATGTTGTCGTTTTTAAAAAGGGGGGGAAGATAACATCCAAGTCTGATTAGAACTGCCCATCAGTTTTTCTTGTAAATTTTTAGAAGACCTCACAGAACTTTGCAGTTTATTTTTCTCGGCCAATACATTAAAACCACTCTTGGATTTCAAGTAGCCAATTTTGCCTTTTATGTATTCTTACAGTTTCCTCTTGAAGAAAAAAAAAAAGCAGGGTTTTTGCTTCTCAATCCTTTCTTTTGGTTTTGTTCTTAAATAAGTCAGCAAAACCTGCCCATTGGATTCACACGGGTTGCTAATGACAACGTTGCATTTCTAGAGCGGAAGGTTAATAACCTCACACGGCTTTGATTTTCGAGCTGCGTTACAGAAGATGGTTCTTGATATTACAGAAAACAGAACTTGATTACCCCTCCAAGGACCAAACAAATTCCGGGAGTGTCATTTAAGACGAGGGGAGCGAGGTGATGAGCCTAGCTATGAGAGCGGCACTGGGGTTGTGTCTGAGACAGTCCTGTTCCCCTCGGGTGTTCAGTCCTAGAAAATTGCTAGCAGTGCCTTGGGAAAAGACATTTCAAGAGGAAACTTGATGATTTTAAACAGTTTTCCCCCTTTGCCATCATGTGTCTTCTATCTGTGTCGAGCTCACTGCGGACCCTGCTGTAAACTGGTGGGTAGCCGGGCTCTTCGTGGCCACCGTGGCTCCGGCCCATGTCCTTTCAGAGAAAGCACCACGGTGTTCTGGACTCGTCTCGAGGCAAGCACCTGGGGGCGGGGAGCTGGCCGGTGTTTCTGTGCCAGAGACTGCGATGACAGCTAATAAAAAGCTGCCGTTCTAAGTTTGGGTTGGTTTTTTTTTTTTTCTTTCCATTTCATTTAACTGCTTTCCTCTCTTCATCATCTTGTGTTTGATGATTTAAAAGAAACTTGACTATTCCTCAGCTCTTGTGCCAAGGAGGGTTTGTTTTTTTTTTTTTTTAAGAGTTTTAAACTCAAAACTCTGCACAAAGATTTCAGTTTCAAGTGTATATTAGACACTTGTAGAAAAGTGTTTGGCAACTTTTGGAAGTGTTTAAGAATCAGGGTGGGGGCGGGGGGAGGGGCTGGGAGAGGGAGGGGCAAAGCAAAAATTGTATTGGGAAACTAGGAAAATTAAGAAACCAAATAGATTGGTTTTGCTTCCTTGCCATGGATTCTGGAAGGACATAGTTCTTCTCAAATTTCCTGTTAATTGGCATGTGCGTCATATTTAAAGCAGATTAAGTAGGACAAGCAAGTCAGCAAACTAGAAGTATTAAAAAGAACCATCCTTTTAATCACAGATCTTATTTTGGGGTTAAAAAAAACTTCTAGCTTTAGCCAGGTGTGCATGTTGCTGCCATTTTGCATTTTTGAATCATCGTGTGTAATCGTCGCCATGGAAGTGTTACTCAGAATTGTCATAGGTTTTTTTCATCTTTGTGCAAAAACATGGAAAATTGTCCCTGACTTTGTGTTGAGGTTTCCCCCATTTTGCTGCCTTTTGGGACACTATTTCGTTAAACACGTGGTCTTGGCTGCATTCTCTCTTTTTTTTTTTCCCTGTGGGGTTCAAAAGAATAAACATTTTCTTACAGATAAAACTAGTTTTCTGCCTTTTTAAACTTTGCAGGAGGGACAACAAGGTAGATTGTTCTGAACGGGCCCTTGATGGTCGCTCTTGCTCTCTCCTCATCTCCGCACCCTCTCAGGGGGCAGTGCCCTGTGTGGGGGGCAGAAACAGGGTTTGGGATGAATCCATGCAGGGTCTCAAGTTGGTTTTAGTTCTAGTCCAACTTAAGACATATGCATTCTCATTCTCTCTCCCTCATGCTTCCCTCCCCCCCCCTTTCTCTCCCTACCCCGCCCCCCCCCCACTTTCTTTCTCCCTCACATATGGTTAGAAACATGGCTGACTTGTTTTCTGGTACAACCCTCTTTTCCCGAAAAAGCAAGTTAGGGGTGGGGTTGGAAGGTAGTTGGCAAGAAAATCCTTTGAGAGCAAATTTCCTTCCCATTTTCCAGAATCTTTGGGGGCCACATTGTGACCAGTAGCCTGTTGGGTTTCCTATCTGCTCTAGATCCTGAACTGACCTCCAAGATAGCCACTTGTAAGTCCTCCTGTGTTTCTAGAGGCTTTGCCTGTTTTCATCTTCTGAGAAGCCAGCTGCCTCTCTTGGTCCCTGCTTTCCTCTCTTGGCCATTGTTACAATTGATCTTGGCTCCGGTTCTGGAAAATTCTGCTCTTGGCACCTCACCCTCTGTCCCTGTTGCTGGATAGCCTTCCCAAGTCTCAGACACTTCGGCTCTTGCAGACTTAATACCATGAGCAGAGCCCCGCCCCACCCCACCCCCATCCAGGGGAAGCACCTTGGCTTGGCGTTTGCCTTCCCTTCCCCAGAGGAATGTGTCTGCCTACAGGATTCTCGCTGGCATGTTCTTTTCCCCCAAGAAAATCTCCAGTTATTGTCTTTGTTGTTTTAGGCCCATGACGAAGGGGTTCCACTTCTTAGTACACTATAATTTATGACCCGCCATAAGGCCGTGTTTGCCGTTCTGTATGGTTAAATATTTACAGAAGGGGCGGGCTGGGTGTGTTTTCACTGGCTGAATAACCTCTTTATTGACATCCCCAACTTGACAAGGAAATAGCTGTCGTGTGTCCATTCTCTGTGCTAATCTTTCCTATAAAGTGAGAATGAACAAGTCCTCATGGCTCTGGGCCTGAAGTAAGGGAATAGTCCTTTTTCCTACCGTCCCAGCTCGCCGTGCTCACCTGGCTCTGTTCAGGGGGCAATGCCGGCCACCCCGGAGGGCTGAACGTTGTCAAGGCTCCTATTAGATGCTTCTTGCGAAATTCCCATCACACTAGAGGGAGCCAAAGAGGGAGACTGGAAGCCCTACCCAGAAGCCAATTCAGTGAAGCCCTTCTAGTAAAGTGTTGTCAGGCGGGCTCGGTTGTGGCAGCTAGACCCAGCCGGGTAAGTGCCTGGTCTTGTTTCTCTCAGGGCCTACCCCGCTGAGCAGGCTTCCTCACAGGCCTGCGGCCCGTGCCCACGGGCACCCTGCTCTAAGGGCTGTGGTCTGCTCCTGGTCATGCAAAGCCTGGGGGCTGGGGCAAGGCCTCTAGACACGGATGGGAGTCTGCCCCCAGCTTTGCAGCCACCAGCTCCGTGACCTCCCTTCACCTCTCTGGGGTGGGTGTGGTTTCCTCACCTTGAAGGAGTGCTGTTCCTTGCTGCCCTGCCTCCTGGAAGGAGTTGCTATGGGAATTGGGTGAGCTGACACAAAAGAGTGTTCTGCAAACTATCCAGGGCCTCCCAGATGCAAGTCCAGAACTGTAGCAAGGAGTCATGGTGGGGCAGGGACCTGGCTGAATTCCTGTTCCTGGGGCTAGCTCCCTCCCGCACGGCCTGACTCCCCTGAGAACTCTCCCTAGCAGCCCCCCATCTAAATCTGCATTTTAACAAGATCCCCAGATGGTTCCGTTGCTTTGCAGTGTTAATTGTTGGAAACCTCATCCCGAGCCGACTTTCCTAACCTGAAGATTAAACACTGTCACTCTCTTCTAGGTCAGAAAGAGCCAATGCTCAGGCCTTGAAAATTCAGAGTTAAGAGTGTGGTAGATGAGGGGGCAAGCTGGAGGTGAAGAGCCCTAAGCTCTATACGTTTTGCTTATTTTATTATCCCTCTCCCCCATCGGAGTGCAAGCTCTGTGAGGGCAGGGGTGTCTGTTTATTTACTGCTCGAACCCTGGAACCCAGGACA
Organism: Ursus maritimus; assembly: GCF_017311325.1. Lineage (NCBI taxonomy): Eukaryota > Metazoa > Chordata > Mammalia > Carnivora > Ursidae > Ursus > Ursus maritimus. The sequence continues at coordinate 18,811,374 of NW_024425786.1, forward strand.
GTGACTGGTACAGAGTAGGTGCTCCGGAAACATTTACTGAGTGAATAAGGTTAATAGGTTAGACATGTCATCTGAACTACCGTGTCTTACCAGAGCCCCTCTGCAACAGTACTGTTAGAATAACAGTATGCACAGAACTGTTTCTAGAAGGAGATGGGGAAATTTGAAGTGGCATATTTACCATGACAACTTCCATCTGCCTGTCTCTGGTTTCTGCCAAAACTTTGTTTTCTTGTCAGATTTTCTCTACAAACGCCTGCTTGACTTAGCCAGGTGCAAAGATTTCCTAAACATCTGGACGCACAGAGAACACTCGCTTCTCTGTCAGGGAAACCTCGCCACAGGGAACCTGCTGGGCCCATCCATCCATCCATCCATCCATCACCCAGTTGGAGCCTTAGACCCGATTTCCCCAAGTGCTGGCCCCACTGCATCTTGAGTCAGTGTGGGGATTTTTCATTTTGACAGTAATCGAATTACAAAGCATTTCCTCCAGGAAGGTTAAATGAATGTCTCGAAGATCTCCTTCCATCTGACTATGGACGCCACACTTCTCTTCTTGCCTCCCTCCTTCCTTGGGCTTATTCTGTTCCTGCTTTATTCCTGTCGCAATGCTTGCTTTTCACTGCTCTGCCTTTGCCCGAGGTTCAAATCTGACATCCCCTCAGGATGGGCTTCACAGGGTTCTGGAATCACCCTGCCAGTGTGCCTCCGACCTCTGTCCTAAGAATCCCAGGCTTAGCTTCACACAATGTGCTGTGGCCTTTTAAGCCCCACCAGAGAAGCCTGACAGGTCTGTTTACTCTGGAGACGGCCCAGCCTACCCCTCTTCCCTAGCTCTGCAGCCCCAGGTGCCTTAGGGTCGAGAGGGAGGCCAGACTGCATGCCAGTGACCTCGATGAGATGCATCTGGCCTCCCTCTTGTCCTTGGAAGCCTGTGCTGTTGTGACGCACTATCTGGGACCAGGCCCGTACTTACCTAGAACAGTGGTTCTCAAACTTAGGGGTTTATCAGAACCACTGGAATGGCTTGTTAAAGCCCAAATTGCCAGGTCCCACCCCCACTGGTTCTGATTCAGAAAGTCTAGGATGGCGCCCGGGAAAATGTGTTTCTTACAAGTTCCCAAGTGAGGCTGGGTCCCGGGACCCCACTCTGGGAACCAAGGCCCTGGGGTCCAACCCTGCCTGAAGCCGTCCCCTCCAGCTGCCACCAGAGGGCACCTGTGGCCTTAGCCAGGGGTCTTTTCTCGCCTCCTGCGGCCACACCCCTGGACAACAGAGGTTCTTCTCTAAAGATTTCTTCCTAATTGTAATCTTTGTTATTATGTATTAGGAAGAAGAAGTGTTGATCCAAAACATGAGGTAGGTTCTCAGAATCTGTCTCTGACAAGTATCAAAGGTCTGATGGACAAGCCTTTGGAAGGTGTTTTCGAGAAATGGAACTCTGTGCCCCTGAGAGGGGACCCTCCTCAGCGCACTGACATAGGGACTTGCTTTCAGAACATCCAGAAATCATTCCGTATCCAGAACGCAAGAGGTAGATAAGATTATAGGTGATTTTCATTTTTTTCTTCATGCTTTATATTCCAAATTTTCTACAATAAATTTACTATTACTTTTATAATAAAAAGCAATACTTATTTTAAAAATACATTTTAAATGTAATTAAAAGCCAAAAAACAACTCAAAAAAAAAAAAAAGCCAACAACAACCCAAAGGGGATCTTGGGGTGAGCAGCTTAGGGTCAAGAGAACCCCCAACTGTGACTTGCCCCCCTCCTGGTTGGTTCTGCCCAACCTGAGTCTACCTGAGTGTGGGGGGGGGGAGGGTGGAACCCAGTAGGCCACGTGCTCAGGGGGGCCCAGCTGGGACCAAGGGATGATGACGTGTGAGGGCTCTGTCACCTCTGTAGTTCACCTGCTGCCAGAGCTTGTGGCCTGACGCCCAACCCAGGCACAGCCCCGCGTCCCGTTCAGTGCTGCTGTTCTCAGGCTCCGGGGCCTCCGGAGCAGATGGGAGTGGGTCAGAGATGTTAAACTTACAGACTTTATGGTCCAGAGGTTCCCATTTAGTGGCCTGCAGACATCTTTTGTTTGTCCTGCATAGAAGTGACGAAGGTTGAGCTAGCATTTAAAAATTGGGAGGTTTCATACTATCCAGATTTTTTTGTTTTCTGCTGAAATAGCAGTGGATCTGAAATCCCACGCTGTGGAGCTTGGGAGAAGTAGGCCTCGGGTCTCAACCCTGGTTGTTCGTTACAGTCACCCGGGAGCTCTTAACAAAGCCCATCTCCGGGGCTGGCTCCGAGGAGCCTGACTTAACAGGGCGGGGCTGGGGAGCAACAACTTTGGGGTGGTGGTGGCTGTGGTTGAACTGCCCAGAGATTTCCAAGGTGCCGCAAAGGTTGAGAGACAGGGAACCCGAATGTAACAAGAGGAAGCCTCGGTCCTGGCTGGGACTTGGGGCCTCAGAGGCATCTGTGGGCCAGGAGCTGGGGCCAGGACCTCATGTATTTCGCTGACCAAACTGAGATGTGAGAGGAGGGGGTCTGTCTTCCCACCTTCCTTGTGGAGACCCTCGTCAGCTCTCTTCATCCTTGTGACGCCTGGACTTCCCTCCAGGCCCTTGTCCCGAGTCCCCTTGCCAACCACATTTATCCCACTGATCTTTACCAATTTAGATTGTTGGCCCTCGGGTTTCCAAAAGGAACGTCTGCTAGCATCATTCCAAATTTGTTGTTATTGCGTGTTCTCTTCTTCTCTGAGGTGTTTTGTACTGCATGTCATACGAACAGACTGCGGCCAGTATAAATCCAAAAGGGAACTGAGTGGAAAGGGAGGCGAGCACATACAGGGTTGTCTGCAAGCGGAGAAGCCAGCTGGGAGAGACAGGATCCCGCCAGCTTGGCCTCTCGGAGGCAGAAGCTGCTCAGCGGGCCTGGGCCCTGCCCGGTGGGGTGGTGGGGTGGTGTGAATGAGTCCATGACCCAGCCTCTCTTGAGCAAGAGTCAGGAGACTGTGGTAGACTTGTATCATTGTTCCCAATTATCCACTCCGTCCCCACTGAGAGGATTTCACATCCACCCTCCCGGTGTCAGAATTGGCTTATGGAATGTGCGTGGACATCACATGTGCCCAATGTGAGCGGAAGCTTTACGTGCACCTGAGTGGTTCGGGTTAGCTTCTCGTTCTCTCTGCTGGGAGAACAGTATTTCCCAGACAGGGGCCATGCCTGGCTGAGAGTTGAGCAGGGTCAAAGCCAAACCTCATGCCCACCAGCCAAAAACAAAAGAAAACAAAAACGGGGGTGCCTGGGTGGCTCGGTTGGTTAAGTGGCCAACTCTTGATTTCAGCTCAGGTCATGATCTTGGGGTCCTGGGATCGAGCCCTGCATCAGGCTTCATCCTTAGCAGAGTGTCTGCTTGAGATTCTCTCTCTCTCCCTTTGCATCTCCTCTTGCTCGTGCTCACGCGTGTTCTCTCTCTCAAATAAATAAATCTTTAAAAAACAAAACAAAATCTAAACAAACAAAACCCTGAGATTTGGGGGCTGTTTGTTACCACAGCAAAAGCTGACCAACCCAGAGAAGGAGTCCAAGCTTGGTCCTATGCCTTCCCCTTGGCTGAGCCCCGGCATGGAGAGCAGGAGCCTGGGGAAGGAGGTGCTGGGCTCTCGGCTTCCCCCACCATCCCCTCTCACCCGGGCTCCTGCAGGAGCCTCCTCACTGGTCTTCCTGCCTCAGCTCCCACCCCACATGGTCCATTCTCAACAGCGCAGCCGGGAAGATGCTGTTAGAACACGAGTCCAAAGACGTCAGAGTCCTCCTGGTTCTGTAGCCGCCTCGGGGCAAAGGGCCGAGTCCTTAGACTGTCCCAGCAGCCTGCACACAACTCATCCCCCACCTAACTCTGACCGCCTCGCTTCCCACGCTCCCTCAAGCAACGCCTCCTTGCTAATCCCAGCAGGCACGCTCCTGCCTCAGGGCCTTTGCGCTTTGCTGCCCCCCCCCTTTGACCAACATTTTATTTTGGGATAGTTTTAGAAGTACAGAAAAACTCAGTACAGAAGTTCTTGTACACCCGACATGCGGTTCCATATCACTAACATCTTACGTTAATATGGTGCCTTTGTTATAAATAATGAGCCAATATTGATACGTTATTATTAACCGAAGTCCATACTGAGTTCAGATTTCCTCAGTTTTTACCCAATGTCCTTTTTTCCCCCAAGATTTTATTATTTATTTGAGAGACAGTGAGTGAATGAGTGAGAGAGAGCATAAGCCGGGGGTGGGGGGAGAAGCAGAGGGAGAAGCAGACTCCCCGCTGAGCAGGGAGCCCAGTGCAGGGCTCGATCCCAGCACCCTGGGATCATGACCTGAGCCGAAGGCAGATGCTTAACCAACTGAGCCACCCAAGTGTCCCCCCCCCCATGTCTTTTTTCTGTTCCAGGATCCCATCCAGAATATCACATTACATTTAGTCATTACGTCTCTTTAGACTTCTCTTGCCTGTGACAGTTCTATTTTTTTCTTTCTAGAATGTCTGACTCATGTCCTTACCTCCTTCTGATCTTCACTCAAATGTGACCTTCTAAGGGCCCTTCCCGGACCAGCTAACCAATAGTCTCTGTCTTCTCTGCTTTATTCTTCTCAGTATTTATTATTATCTATCATATTTAAATTGTTTAACTGATTTTGTGGTTCGTCTGTCTCTCCTGACAGAAATGCCAGTTCCATGAAGTCAGAGAACTTGGTTTTGTTTGCCGCTGTCTCCCTCACATTCCGTAGCCTGCTTGGCACATAGTAGATGCTTCATAAATGTCTGCTGCTCATCCCAAGAGCGGGCGGCGGAGTCTGACCGGGCGAGTAGAGCCTCCTGGCGCTCTTCACATCCCTGTGCTGCCCGTCCTCCCAACAAGCGGAGGACATCTCTCTGAGAGACTCCCTCGGGCCAGGCCCCATGTCCGTATCTGCTCATTTACTCCCACAACAGTCTGGGGGTCTTGGTGGTTATCTAGTCCTCATGGTGAGGAAACTGAGGTTCAGGGAGGCAGGGTCACACAGGCAGGAAGTGGAGAAGTGTTTGGCCCCCAATTTCGCAGCCTCCCTGAGACCCCCTCTGGGTCCCACCAGGGACTCGTCCTGCAGTCAGAGCGAGGGGCTTTGCGCACGGGATCGCACAGGGAGTGGGAGTCAGCCCTCTCAGAACACCATGCACGTGCAAGAAGGCTCTAGTGGGCGAGGTGCCTTCCTGGGCCTCGCCTCCCCTGGGCCTTCACCGCAGCCTTGTGCAGGCGGGCCCACCGAGGCCCTACCTGAGCTCGAGCACCCACAGCCAACAAGAGGAGGAGCGGGGCGGGGAGGCCGCTGTCCCTGACTCGGAGGGGCCAGCGGCACCCTTGAGAGGTGGGGATCTGTCTGCAGGTTCTCAGCTTCAGGCAGCAGGAGTGAGTGGGCAGGTGTGGCCACCTCCCGGCCTCTACCTGCCTTCTTCCACCCAGACCCTGCCTTTTGTTTAGGGGGTTCGCCTCTCTCACCTTCTTACCTGCACCCAGGCCTGGAATTAACACCTGCCCACTTCCGGGGGCGGAGTCGATCCACCCGTGGCATCCTTCGGACCTCCCTGCTTGGTTCAGGGATGGAGCCTCAACCCAACCAGGGCGAAAGATAAGCGAGGAAACATTACCCATCTTCTGAGAAAGAGCACTTCCCCTCTCTCCCACCCAAACTGCCACTGGGTGTGAGGATATGAAGTTCGAGGCGGCAGGAGCCATTTTTGGTAGACTGTCACCAGTTGTCCACCAGGCGTTGGGTGAAGAGCCTCATGCAAGGGCTGGCCGGGGTGAAGAGGGGACGTGGGGTGGTGCTTCCCTGGTGCTCACTGACCACAGGGCCCAGCATGGACCAGGGATCCCGCAGACACCCGGCATCTAGCTGCAGCAAACTTTTCCTAAATAAATGGTTGGATGGATGGATGGTGCCTGCTCTCAGTTCCTCATCCCAGATGTCTCTCAGCCCCAGTTCCCTAACGTGTAAGTGTAATACGAGCACCTGCCTTCTAGAATTATTGTGGGAACTAAATGAATTAATACGTGTCTGTCACATAGTAGGTACGTAACAAACATCTCTAATAATTATCATCATCATCATCGTCATTTCCTCTGGAGCCTCAGTTTCCTCATCTGTGAAATGGGAATTCATTTATCCAGCAAACCGCTGATCATCACCCATATGCCAGGAATTATGGTTAAGATCCGGGGCAAGTACCGAGGTGGAAGGGCCACATTCTCTGCCTGGAGGAATCCACCTTCACACCAGAATGTGAAAACCCAGTGGGAGGAGAGCCACGGTGTACAGAAAGTGTGCCGTACAGATGTGGGGTGACCCGAGGTGGTAAGCAGCTACCTCCGGAGTTGGGCTAATTGAGGTGAGGGTTGGAAGCTGACTCCATGTCCCCTGATCTTTCCAGTATGTTAAGTTGGCATGAAGACATTAGGGATGGGCTCCAGTTGTTGACCCAAGTCCAACAGAAGGTTTAGAGTAGGGAGATAGATAAAAGTTAAAGGTCAAGGAAAAAAGAACCAACTTGTATTCAGGTGTTTTTCTCCTAAAGTATCATCTTCATTTTTAAAAATTGTGTGAGATCATGTATAAATCTAATTCTTTAGACTTTTATCTTTTTTGAAAAATGAGTGAAATTTTTATTTTAATGGAAGTTAATGTTATGAGTAGTCAGGTTACACTGCCACCTGGTGGCAGCATACTAAAGTCCCAGCTTTGTTTTGTTTGCAATGAACAAAACACTGCAAACTCAATTTTTGGGCCTGGCTAGAAATATCAAAGCCATTCCCCACTCTCCCCTTCTCCCTACGCTTTTGCTAAAACCCAGCATCCATAGTTGAAGCTCCCAAGCTCCCAGCTTTTTGCCTCAGCTCTGCCTGCTCTAGTTTCCCAGCAAAGAAGTCCACCTGCTCCTCTTCCATGTTTCCTACTCTTCATCAGCCCTGGGCAGCCTCAGGCCCACGCATATTCCCTTCCATTCTACGTTGGTGCTAACACCTCCCCGAGCCCTCAGCCCTGCCCCCAAGGGGAATGTGGGAATAGGGAGAGAACCTAGCCCAATGGTAACGGTTAAGGGCACAGATGCTTCAGACTGATGTGGGTTCAAATCCCTGCTGACCACTTGCTGGTTGTGGGTCTGTGGACCTCTCTAAGGCCTCTATGAGCCTCACTTTCCCCATCAGAGAAATGGGATGGAGTCTGGATTCAAGAGAATTCTTGTTCTTTCTACTCTGTGTCTTTCTACTTCTCCTCATACAGAGCTGGCGTGAGCAGAGACCAAGAAATGAAGGGGAGGAGTGGGTAGAGAGGAACGTAGAGGCAGAATGCCCCCCGCATTGCACTCTCCCTCTTGGGGCCGCTCTCCAGAAATGGCCCAGCCCTCACTGCCTGGAGCTCCCTCCCAGGTTCCCCTCCCCATCATCATCCATCCACTTGCTCTTCCAGCCTTCCCCCAAGCCTGGTTCCTGACACTCTGCACCATCTTATAATCCGCTCGGGTCTGAAGGGGCAGTGACTGAGCACAGAGCCCCTGGCCCCTCCTTGGTTTCCAGAGAGGCCAATGCTTCACCCTCCCAAATGGCTCGAGTGCACTTGGGAAGGGAAGCGGTTCGGAGCTGGGCTTCCCCAGCCGTGGCAGCCTGCAAGCCCTGCCCTGCAGCTCAGGAAACCAGCCTTCCGGCCTGATGCTGATGCTGCCTGGATCCTGTCCTGTGGCCTTGAACAAGTCACTTACCCTCCTGAGCTTTGAATCCCCCATTGGTAAAAGGGAGCTCTCCAATTTACTCCAGCTCCGACATGGCTGCCAGGGGCGCTAAAGAGGTGGGCAAGGTTGGGGTGTCCTCTCCCCTCCCTGCCTCCTTGGGGAACCCCAGGACCCTGCTTAGAAGGGGAAGCACTGATTCACCTGGGGAAGTAAGTCCCAGGGCAACTCTGTGATGCTCCCCACACTCGCTGTGGGCAGCAGTGCTAAGCACTGTATTAATTATTTCCCACTCCCCCTGGGAAGCAAATTCAAAGTGAGGTCACCATGGTAACCTAGACGGTGGCAATGTGACCAAATATTTTAAGTGCTCAACGTGTTCCAGGCAAATTACCTCCCAGTGGAAGAGAAAAGAATGGGGCCTCAATCCCACACTTCAGTGGCCTGGGGAAGAAAAGCCCAGGAGCTCCGGTGGGGGCTCCCTCCTTTCTACAGGAGAGGGCGAGGTGGGGGCAGGGCTGGCGGATAAGACACCCTGCCTTGTGAGGCCAGAGCAGAGCTGCACATGACATCTGGGGTTCTGAATGAGGCCTGGCCAGAAAGCCAGAGGCCCTGGGGTGTAGTCCCAGCCCTGGTACCACCTTGTTGCAGTCCCTGGCTGATGCCTTGACCTCTGTGGGCCTCCGGTAAAGCTTCACCCAACAGTATCTCTTAAAGGACCAAAGAGATGAGCCAAAGGGTAGTTAACCTCACTTATTGGGAGCGGGGGTACAAAGGAGGGGTGGCTGGGGGTTTTGCTAGTCAGACCTTCAAGGCAGAGAGACTTGGATTCAAATCCCTTCTCTGCCACCCAGCAGCTGTGTGACCTCGGGCCAGGGACTTCACCCCTCTGAGCTCTGGCTTCCTTACCTGTAAGAGGAGGCTTAACAATAGTCCGTCCCCCTCAGTGTGACTGCAAAGTTGAGGTTAAGACAACTGTGGACAGTGCTCAGGACAGCACCCTGCACAGCGTAGGACGAATGTCATCATCGCTGCCACTTACTAAGTGCCCCACACGCCTGGCTCTGAGTTGAGCAAGTTATGCAGGACCTACCATAAAGTCCTCACCACATTCCTCCCACAAGATGGGTGTTATTATGAACCACATCTCACCCGTGTGGAAGCTAAGGTTAGCCAGGGGAGGGGGTGCACAGACGCCCACGGGGTAGGGCCTGCATTCTGACCCAGGTCCCTCAGCCTCCAGAACTCAAGCCCCTGACCCTTCCCCACATGGCCTGAGGATGAAGAGGGTCACATGTCAAATGCCCAACACAAGTGTGTCGCACACAGCTGGTGCTCACTCGATGGCGAAGTAGGGGCCCCCATGGGCACATCCAAGTTTCATGTCATGGCCACTATATTGCCCTTGGGGGTTTGGGATCCTGGGTCTGGAGGGCTTAGGCAGTGATGGGGAATTAATTAGAGGCAGGGACCCCCAAGACCCCGTTGCCCCGGGGGGTGCCAGTGGCCATCTGCATTACAATGGTTCTGCCTGTCCCTGGGCCCCTGGCTGCCCTCACACTGTCTGGACACAGACAGCCAGGAGCTGTCTCTGACCTCATCCCACCCTAGCTACTCTGGCCTTGCAGGCCCCCACCTACCCTTTCCTGCTGGGTCAGCATCCCACCCCACCCTACCCTCACAGCCGCCCCTGGGCAGAACTAGCTTTCCCAGGACAGAATGAGGTCAGGCCTGCAGAATGATAGATGGATTTAATAACTGGCCATTCCTACCGCCAGCCCATTTGCCCTTCACAGTCCCAGGCCCATGTAGGGGCCAGAGGCGGCCTCACCACCAGGGGAGAGGAGTCAGAGGGGTAGAGACCACCCTCCCAACCAGCTCAAGGCCCTCCAGGAGCCCAGAGCAGCTCAAAGCTAAAATCTTGGAACATGGACACCCTCGTTTTAGCCCTTCTCCTTGATGGTGGTATGTCTTTGAGCAAATCACTGCTCTTCTCTGAGCCTCAGTGTCTCCATCTGCAAAATGGAGTGGATAATCCCCCATGTTTGTGTCTTGGGGTTTCTGTAAGGATGGAGCTGGCAGCAGGGGTGATCTCACTGTGTAAATCTCCATGCATGTAGGGAAGTGATTCGGTTATTGATTGTCTTGGCCACTGTCTGGCTGGGGCTCCCCCAGAAGCAGACCCTGCGATAAGGATGGGAGAAGTTCCTTTGGGCAGTGATCCCAAGAAGCACTGGTAGGGAAGAGGGAAACTGAGGCAGGGAAGGAAGAATCCAAGTCAGGATACACTAGTGAACAGGCTGCAGTGGGGACAGGCGAGGCTCAGGCTCTCTGGAGACTTCCAGGAGACAAGGCAGAATGGGCGTCAGATGCGTCCTAATGCAGAGGTGAGAAGGCTGGGCTGTTTGTCCACCAGCTCCCATCCACACTTGGCTGAGAACTGCTCCCAAGGACATCAAGGTCCCAGTCCTCCCAGCCTGGCCTACGAACTGGCCCTGTGCTGGGGAGCATGCCCTCCGGCCAGAGAAAGCTCCCAGAGAGTCGCAGGTAGGTCTAGGAGGCTGTCCTATGTACGGGAATGGTGGTACTGGGGAGATGCAGGCCGGGCTCCACAATCTCATTCATTGCTGTCCGCAAGCAGCCTTGCGAAGGGCGTGTGATTAGTAGCCCCATTCTGCGGATGAGGAATCTGAGACTCCAAGTGGTGCCATTCACTTGCCCGGGGCCACTCAGCTCAGCAGGGCAAGAGTTAGACCTGGCTGCAGGGCCTCTGGTCCTTCCACTGCCTCTCAGGGGGGCAGGACCCATTTGCATGTGAGCTACAACCAGTAGCATGCTGAAAACTGTGTCACAATAGGAGGAAAAGGCCCTGGCTTATAGTGTTTGCTGGTTGCCATGGTGTAAATACTCCCACCATGGCCGATTTCACGCTACCAAAGTGATGGCTGTCCCCGAGCACAGAGCTGGGAAAGGACGCTACCAGCTGGCTCTCCCGAGCAAGTGTGAGCCGGCCCCAGCACACCAGCGTGGCCCAATCACACCGAATCTCTCCCGCGGGTGCAAACACATCGCGCAGTTCCAGCTCCCACCCCCTTGCTTCTACTGTTCCTTCCCTCTGCCACATCCGTGGTCCAAACCTGACTCGGCTTCTGGGAGCCTGCTGTGGCCCCACTCCCTCCAGCGGTAGCAGGCTAAGTGCCACAAGCTGCTACAACAAACGGCCCAGCATCTCCATCGTTCAACACAATCCAAGTTTATCGCGGCCTCGTCCTGCCGTCCGCTGCACGCGGTGGCGGGCTGGGGGCGCTTCTCCTCCCCCGGGAGCCCAGCTTCCTTCCACCGCCACCGACCCTTCATGTCCAAGTTCACCACAGAATGGGGAGGGAGCATGCAGGGTCCTCTGAGTTTTGGGGCCAGGCCGGGAACTGACGCCCATCACTTCTACTTCCTTCGTTGGCCAGGACCGCCCCTCCTAACTGCAAGAGGGCCAGGAAGGGTCGTTTCACTGGAAATGTGATTTTCTTCCGAGGAGAAAATGAAACCGTGAAAACGGACTAAAGCCAGCTTCTGCTACTTCCCTCCTACCCCGACGTCCACAATCCAATGACTTCCTTTTAGATTCTTCCACAACATACTGTCCAGAAAGTGTTTTCTTTGGTCTTTCACTCACTGCCCAGCATGGTTACTGGGTTGGTCTCCTCTGCCTCCATAAACTCACGGAGGCTGAGCTATGGAAGGTCCCTAGAAGCAGGGTTCCCAGTGCTTGCTACTGGTGTGAATCACCTGTGGATTTGGGGTTCCTAGACCTTATCACGAGGTTGGGGGAAGGGCCCATCAATCAGTGTTTTTAACCAGCTTAGTAGTTTGGATGTACAGCTGACATGGGAACCGCTGATCTAGTCAGAATGACCCATTTCATGGATGTGAACACTGAGGCCATGGGAGGGGGAGGAATTTGCCCTAAGCCATGGAGTGAGCTAAAGCTGGATCTGAAACTTGAACCCAGGGCTCCTGACCTTTAACCCTGGGCTCTGTCTATATACTATGGTGTTGTTTCCCCCTGGAAGACCTGCTCGTAATTCCAGCACAAGACACCGGGAGATGCTGAGTTGCTCGTAGGTCATCAAGAGGACCTTAGTGGTCAAAAGACAGCGAGTTGAGTGTGAGCTCTAGAAGTATAGGCAGACCTGGGTTCGAACCCCACCTTTCCCACCTATTTGTTTTGGGGTGTTGGGCAAGTCTCTTTACTTCTCTGAGTCTCAGTTTCCTCCTCTGGAAAATGGGGGTGATAATAGTACCCGTGCCAGAGGGTGGCTGGGAGGTTAACGTCTATGAAAAGTGCTCGGTTCTCTATCTGGTAAATTCGCCATCGGTACTATTTTGGCTCTGATTATCTGCCAAGGTGAGTGGTTGTTCTCAGGGAACACTAGGGGCATCTGGAAACAACCTCAAGGGTGAGCCTTATCCACAGATGAGGGCCTCGTCTTGGTAAAGTTTCAGCCACTGTGCAGACAGAATTTTCATGAAAACCAGCTCCCCAAATGTACTTGCCAAGCCTTTGGAAATTCAAGCCACACTGCCTGACCTCAGTTTTTATCCAATTTGGCACATAACTCATTGTTTCAAAAATATACCCAAGCTGTGTGTGTGCATATACGAGGCTGGACGCTGCTTCTGTGCAGAGAGGGGGCATGGGTCCCAGCCCGTGGAAGCGCCAGGGCCGTCGGGGAAGGCTGGGCTCTGCTGCAGTAACCAACGAGCCCCAATCGCAGTGGCTTCCAACAGCAAGGGCTGCTTTCCTAGTCACTGTCCCTGTCCTTCGTGGCTTGGCGGGAGCTCTGCTCCAGCTAGGCACTGAGGCACAGAGGCTGAAGACGCAGCCACCGACTCAATCATTGCTGTTCCCGCAGCCAAGGGAAAGAGGGCTCCCGAGGGTCTCGCTCACGCCATAAAGTGCTGTGGCCTGGAAGGGATTCACAGCCTCACCGAGTCTGAATGCAGACAGCGCCACACTGAGGCAGATCCTGGCGCCCGTCTCCTTCCCCGTCTGCGTAAAGGGGACTAGAAGAGTGCCCAGCTCAAAGCGCTGGAGTGAGGGGCTACGCGGGACGGTGCTGAGGAACTCCTGAAATAGTGCCTGGGACCTTGGAGAAAGAACTGGATAAGTGATGGGTTGTAATAGCCAAAAAGTGGAAACCAGCCAAACGTCCATCAGCAGGTGAAGGGCTAACAACGCTCGCTGTACCCATACCAGGGGTGCTAGTCGGCGTGAAAAAGAGCGACGTGCCGATACATGGTCACGGACGAACCTGAAAAACACTTATGCCAAGTGAAAAAGCCAGTCATAGAAAGTCTCGGGCTCTAGGGTTCTTCTTACAGGAACTGTCCGGAGTAGTCAAATCCAGAGAGACAGAAAGTCGATTGGTGGCTGCCGGGGGCAGAGGGGCAGAAAGGACTAAGAGTGACTACTGAGAGGTACAGTGTTTCATTTTGGGGTGATGGAAATGTTCTGGAATCAGTGGGGACCATTGCACGACATTGTGACTGCACTAAAAACCCACTACCTGCACACTTTAAAATGGTGAAGTTTATGTTATATGAATTCTATTTCAATATTATAAGAATTAAAATAAATAATAATGATAAATAATAAACAACGGGTAAACAATGATCAAGTCCCCCTCGCCCCCTGCAGAGTTGTTCGCCTCCACCCCAAAACCGCAAGTCCCCATTATAATGCCTTTCCTTCCTTGTCATTCCTGCCGGCTGGTCTGGCTCCCCGGCCCAGGCAGGAGCCCGTCAAGGGCGTGGCAGGGCCTGGCTATTTCGTTCCTCTCTGTGCCCCTGCTCCCGGCCGGCAGTGTCAGCTGAATGACCTGTGTACCCTCTCACTGTCACTGACGGAGCGGTGCCCATGCCGTGTGTGTGTGTATGTGTGTGTGTGTGTGTGTGCGTGCGTGTGTCTGTGTGGGTGTGTGTCTGTGTGGGTGTGTGTGTCTTGGATCTGCAGGGAACTGGGCTCATGCCACAAGGATGACCTCCCGTCTTCAGTCTCCTCAGTGGCTTCTCCTGCTGCCCCCAGGATCCTGTGGGATGCCTGGGAGGGAAGAGCCCTTGGCCATCAGACATCCAGCCCCTTCCATTCAGTGATGAGGAAATCCAGGTGCAGGGCAGGGGGGATTTGCCCGATGTCACATGGGAGATGATGGCAGAGCTGGACCAGAAATCCAGGCACCCCACAGCAGACCCGGCGCCCCCCCCACCCCCCGTGGTGACAGTGCACCAGAGGGAGGGCAGCGGGCTGGTCAAATGCTGAGAGATCCTTGGGACTTCTCAGCACCCCTCCCACCAGACAGGTGACCAGCCTGGTGTGTGAGGATGTGGAGGAGACAGAGGGCTGGTGGGATCAAGGAAGGACAAAGTCAGACGAGGAAGGTCTCAGCTGCTTGATACTTCCTGTTTTTATCACCGCTTTAGTCGTGGGAAACAGTTGTCACCACAAAACTGTAGCACCAACCCACAAGCTTCCCCGGTGCACACACCCATCCCTCCCAGGAGCCTCTCTCTGGGACCAGGTCTGTCCCCAGCCCTCTCATTCCAGGCCCACGGAACTGGGGTCCCCCATGTCCGGGATGAGGCTGGACCCTGAGATGAACCAGCCCCTCTGGGAGCCACCACCGTAGCCAGGCCTCCCTGAGGTCTACCCCGTCCCTCTTCCAGGTGCTCTACATTCATGCATTTATTGAGCACCTACTGCTGTGTGCCAGCTCCCACACGACTGAGGTTAAAGGGTATCAAGACCAGCCTGTCCAAGACTCACTTGAGACAGGAGTAACCGGGCCGAGGCTGGGCTGTAGCTCAGGGACCAGCCCATTCCCAGAACCAGAGGCCACAGCAACCCCCACCCCAACTCTGAAAGGCAGCTCTTGTCCTGTGTTCAGGACTCCCTAGGAGCCATTTTTTACAAGGAGGGGACACATTCTTGAAAGGGGTAGGCGGGCACAGATGCCCATTGAGACTCAGACTCACAGTGGGCGAATATGGCTCCATTTCTGACGTGAATGGGGAGCCTCAGGTGGATACTGTCCGTCTTTCTGACCTTCCTGACCTTTGCTCACCTCCCTTTGAACACAGACTGGCCCCGAGATTCAGAACACTCGGGGCACCAGCATCCGGCTAGGATTTCAGAACCCCACGTGATTAACATTGTCCCCATGCGATTGCATAGCTTCTATTTATGGCGATCCTACAAGTTTCCCGTTTACATAGTTTCCATTGAAAATAAATCAAGTGAAGATGAGTTGATTTGTCTAAAACACCGAACAGCTATCAGCCCAGGCAGAAGGGAAAGTGGGTTTGAATGTTTGGGAAGTTCGGGAGGCAGTCGGAGGTTTTCCAGGTCTGGGAGGCGGGGCTGACTTCGTCCTGCCTTCCCCTGCTGGAGGGACGCTGGCCTGGACGCATCCTAACTAACTCGAGGTGGCCCGAGTCTGTGACTTGCACAGCATCCAGGTGTCAGGCTCCCTGCCTCCAGAGCCACACTGGGGTGGGCCTTGGAGGTCCTGAAGGCCGACGGCAGAGTGGAGGCCACCCTCCCTTGGAGGCTGCCTCCTTGTGGGTGTGGGAGCTGCTGCGTCACCTGTGACTCAGGACCTGGAAGCGTCGACCTCCTCTCTTCTCTTCCCCACCCCTTCCCTATAGCTTTTCCAACAGACCTCTCAAATCACAAGCAAGGGGTCTGGTTCCTTGGCCTTCCCCCTCGCTCCCTACTGTTCTAGATTAAGTTGAGTTTCCCTGGCACAGAGCCTCTCCTGGCACCCCATTCCCTAGACCATGGTCCACCTTCCCTGTGCCCCTTCTGGGTGCAGTCCCCTCTGTGACTCCTGGCTGCTGAGAAAAGCTGCATCAGCAGGTCTGAGGCGGTTTTCCAGCACCTTCCTTTGAAACACTACCACCACCACCACCACCACCACCACTCAGATCTATGAGAATCCTGTAGAACAGGGCTAGGACTAGGGTGAGGCAGGTGAGGTGCCCCAGGTGCACCCACTGTCAGTGGTCACCCCGACGGGAAGTGTCTCCTTAACCATGTGCCCTAGGCGCCTGGCTTGCCGCACACGAGCCCCACACCTGCGGCAGAGCCCGGGAGAAAGGAAAGCTGCCGCCGAGAAGGGCGCTCCAGGGTCCTGGGGACCACACAGCATCTCAGGAGCTGATCCGCAAGGCTGCTGCCTACACACAGCTGTGTGGGCTGTGCCCCGAGCCAGGGTGGGAAGCCAAGGGAAGTGCGGCTGAAGTCTACCCTTCTCCACCCCGTGAGTCCGAGCGTGGGGCCTGCATTAGCCTGGAGAAGGGGTCGCCTTCCTATGTTTTGTCCGTCGGCGACCGAGCCTTTCAGTACTTCCTCTGAGAGCATGGACGGTGCCAGTGGTGGCCCAGGACACAGCATGGAGCACAGGTGATTAGAGAGGGACAGGGACTTGCCCTAAGACACACGACAGCAGAGCTGGGACCTGAGTTTCTGGAATCTTTACTTCATCTTCTTCCCTTTACTTTCCATCCCTCGAGTACAATGTGCTAGACAACCGAGTGTTTCCCACAGGCAGAGGTAAGTCTAGCCCATGATGTCCCGTTGACGTCCTTTCTTGCCCGCCCCTCCCCCACCCTGCCAAGCCCGAGTTAATTCCTTCAGCGTCTTTTCAGCAGCTTGGACTTGCCTCTAATCCTGCATCTGTCTTCCCCACTAGACTGTGGATTCCTGGAGGGCAGAGACCGTGTCCCGTGGCCTCAGTCTCAGCACAGGGTCTGGGAGATCGTAAGCGCCCTATGCATGTGTAACCCACATTTCCGGGGACCCCTGGGGGCCCAGTCTCCACATCGCAAGGCCAGAGCACTTAATAAGACACAGACCATTAAGCAAAAGTAATTTAAAAATAATTCCAACTGTGACTTGTGTCTAATACCCTTAAAATCCTCTTCCCTCTGCACCCCTACCCCTTTTCCTCTCTTTTCCACTCTGTGACACAAAACCTGGAAACCAGATTATCCAAAAGCCAGAGTCACCTGATGGGGCGGGGGAGAGAGGAGGAGTTGCAGATCAGCTGTCCTCCCAACGCTGGGCCCCTCCTGCCCCCGGGCACGGGGCCGCTCTGCGAGACATGCCGATTCCCGGCCTCCCTGGCAGGAGTGGCCACGGGACCAAGTTCCAGCCACTGGAACGTCACTGCAGTGATGGAAGCCACTTTCAGCCCTAGGCCTCCGGCCACCACGTGCCTTCTTCTTCCTCCCTGCCCGCTGAGGGCGACCTGAAACAACTCAGGGAGGTGCCCACAAAGCTCACGGGAGGGAAGAGTTGCACCGGGAAGGACGCGGGTCTCTGAACGGGCGGCACGAAAGTGGCCTCCGGACCTGGCACACTCGCCGGGCCTGCTGTGGGAGAGAGGGACACACTCCTGTCTTCCTTACGCTGCTTTGTTTTGGGGTTTCTTTGCCTCAGCAAAGAGCACTTTAGTCTTACTGGTAACTAAGAGAGCCGGGAAGGGGGAGAGGCCCCCTGAGTAGTCGCAGCCAGAATTCTCTTTAGGAGAAAGGGGGAGCGGAGTCTGGGACTCGTACACGGCGGGCGGGCTCTGTCCCATCACACGTTTGCAGAATGACCGAATGTCCAGGGATGTTTGCAGGGGCAATGAAGCAGATGGTCTCTTGTGTAACTAAAGGGGAAGGGGAAAGAATGGGGTCACCCGGCATCGGGGTTCAGTGCGGAGAGACACTCCAACGCCACAGAGGCAACCCCCATTTTATCCACCGTTCTTCTTCTAAAGGACTCTGCCCCTGCCTCCCTTCCCTGGGGGGGAGGGCAAGAGCAGCCCCCCTCATCTCACAAGGGCCTCCCCAGAGGAGAGTGGGAGGCTTGCCCAAGGTCACCCTGACCGTTAGAGGCGGAAGGGCCAAGGAAACCCCAAGAAAGGATTTAGAGCCAAAAAGGATTTGGACCTGGAAGCAGATGGGGAAACCAGCAAGGGAACCTTCCGAGGTGGAAAGATTAACTCAAGAAGCTGTAGCCAAAGACAATGGATGGAAATGACCTAAGGAATTCCAGGAAGGAGAGAAGCCTCTCTGGTCCAGGCACCTGGTCGGCTCCTCGCGGCCTGCAGAGCCTCACCATTCACACCGACGGAGCTGGGGCTGGCAGGAGACGCGAAAGCTCAGGCGCTGAGCTCTGAAAAGGAAATGCCAGAACCACAAAGTTCTAATGTGAATCATCTCAGCCAAAATAGACAAAACTGGCCTCGGGGGGAGGGCCTGGAGCCCAGACTCGGTGGACAGGAAGGACCTGATGGGCCTCGCTCTTCCCAGGTACCATCATTTCGTTCAACATTCCCTGAACAGTTCTGGAGTTCCTACCATGTCCTGGGCACCCCTGTAGCCTAGGGATACAGCCAGGAACCAAACAGAAATAAAAAAACCCATCTTCCGGGGGCCCCACATGCTGGTGCGGGAAGCAGACCATAAAAGACAACCACAAGAAATAAGTCAGTTCTGTAGTGCCGAGACGCAGCGAGTGCTATTAAACAAAACAAAACAAAACAAAACAAAACAACAGGACCAGGAGTGATGGAGATGGGGCCGACCACATAATCTGTGGAGCCCAGTGCAAGATGAGAACGTGGGGCCCTGTTCTAAACGCAGAGAACAGGATCTGTTAAAGGTACACAGGAGATTTTCCCTTCTTTCTGCAGTCTCTCTTCTCTCTCTCTGTCTCTCGACTTGTCACTGTTTTCTGTTTGCTATTTAATATGCGAAGTAAAGAAAAAATTAAATTTAAATTATCACGATGCGTTTGACCGTTTGTTTTTATATTGTGCAATGCCCACTTTGAAATGAAAATATTAGAGCCTTCAACTCGTATGTGGAATCACAGAAGTTACACAATTTCTATTTCATGGCTTGTCCCCAAGGGTGCCCCAAACCTGCCAGAAGAGGTCAAACCGGAAGACTGGAAAGAGGAAGAGCTGATCAGCCCAGCCACCCAGCCAAAGAGTACGGGAGCTCTCCTGGGCACAGAGACCCTCAGGGGAAAAACTCCCTGGGTTCCCTGGGGCCCTGCCCCACTAGGGGGACACACCCACTCTCCGGGGCCTGATGCCTGACAGCTGCCGAGTACCCCCTTCCAAATCATCCCTCCCACCAGCTGCGGGACCGATGTATAGCAGCCCTGACGAAGGCGGGGCCCAGGGGTCCACTGCTGCAGCCCTTGGCAGACGGGCAACCTCCAAGGGTCTTTAAACTTCATTCTAGGATGTGCTCAGTACCTGGATCAGGGTCAGCCCCGCTGAGATGCGGCTGTGGCGGTGTCACCTACCAGATGTGCCATGACGCTGCCAGTGCAGGGTGGGGATGGCCATGCCCGGCCCCGAGATGCTGTGGACGGCGTGCCCCTGACCTCCCCTCCCCCCTGTCCTGTGCCCGAAATCGGGGGGTCCTGCCAGGCACCCAAGACAGCCACAATCATTGGGTGGGGCCAGAGAGAGGAGGCCGGCTGGGGCCAGAGGCTCCGATGAGCAGGGAAGCAGGCAGCACATGCCAGCTGAGGCCGAGTTCCTGGCGCACCCCTCGACCCATCAGGCTCTACGTACGACACACAAATCCAAAGATAAAATGATCAAGAACCTCGAGACAGTGATGGTGGAACATAAAGTACGAAGCGGGGGCCCTTCCGAGCACGGGGTCCTGGGCCAGTGTGCTGCTGGCGCTCCCAGAAGCCAGCCCTGGAGGGAGGGACGGTTGTCATTCCGAACACATGTTCGGTGAAGGCTTTGGTGAGAACGTGATGTTTGAGCAAAGATGAAGAATGAGAAGGAACGAGCCACTCAGATTTCAGAGGGAAGGGTGTTATGGGCAGAGGGAACAGCAAAGGCCCTGGCTTGGCCACGTGCCTGATGCATCATCCGTGAGCAGCAAGAAGGCCCATGTGGCTGGAGTGGAGGAAAGAGGGGCCATCTCTGCAAGGCCCTGGGGGCCAGTTTAGGGATTGGCGCTTTTGGTCTGAGAGAAAGGGGGGGCCAAGGAAGGGTTTTCAGTAGAGGAGCGATATGATCAGACTTAGGTATCTAAGGGGTTCCTGTGGGGTTGGGAGGAGACTGTAGGAGGCAGGAAGACAAGCAGAGGGCCACTGCAGTCGTCCGGGAGAGGGGATGGGGACGCGGACCGGCCCTGAA
Organism: Ursus maritimus; assembly: GCF_017311325.1. Classification (NCBI taxonomy): domain Eukaryota; kingdom Metazoa; phylum Chordata; class Mammalia; order Carnivora; family Ursidae; genus Ursus; species Ursus maritimus. The sequence goes on from NW_024425786.1 coordinate 18,831,354, forward strand.
GGATGCGTGGTCAGATTCTGGATATTTAGAACAACCTAACACATTTATTCAGGCCCCGGGATGACGCCTAGGGTTCAAGGCTCAGGAGTTAAGCAGGAGACCCACGGTTCCCGCAGCTGGAGAGCCGGCATTCTGGTGAGGTAGGAGCAGGGCCCCTCTGACATGTCATTTCAGCTGAAATCTGAGAGACATAAGGAGCCGCCGTGAGATCAGGGGAAAATCATTCCAGGCACAGGGCACAGCATGGGCCTCGGTCCGCTCAGGCTGCCAGGACAGAATACTGCAGACTGGCTGGCTGAAACGGAACTGTGTTTTTTTTCACAGAGTTGAAGGCTGGTAAGTCCAAGATCAAGGTGCCCGCCGTTCCCAGTAAGAGCCCTCTTCCTGACTTGCAGACAGGCACCTTTTTTGTTCTGGCCTTCTCCTAGCCTTGCCGCAGCGCCCGGAAGCCATCTCTCTCTTTCCTGTCCTTACAAAGGCCACCAATCCTATCAGATTAGGCCCCACACTCCTGACTTCACCTAACCCTCATCACCTCCTGAGAGCCCCACCTCCACATACACCCACACTGGGGAGCTTCAACATATGAATTGTTGGGGAGGGGGAGACACAATTCAGTCCAAAGCTCACCTGGCTCCGGTGCTCAGCCCCCCAGGGGAGGAGTACAGAGCAATCCTTAGCTGCCTGGAGGATGGGCCCTCCAGACTGGGTGGCCTCAGCAGCAGACGCTAGATTCCATCCCACGGAGGCGTATGGAGCACGTGGTCCTGGTGAGGGGTTCGAGGCCTGCATGTGAATCAGCCACAGTCCCAGTGAGTTAGGATAGGGTTTCTCAGCTCAGGTTCTCAGTCCTGTATATCCAAAGGTCCTGGGGCACAGATTCCCACCCTGCCTGTTAGCTATGAAGGCTCAGAGGGTGTTGCCAGAACTTTGCATTTTAAAAAAGCATCACAAGGGGGAACTGCTGCTGCGGGGGGGAGGGGCAGGGCACGAGGGCAAACAGCTGGAAAAGGGGCACCAACTGTACCTGCAGAGGGGGCCTGGAGACTTCTGCTGGTGAATGACTTCTTGAAGTACTGTTGCAGCTGAGCATTGAATGGGGTGGAAAGTGGGGCAGGGGGAGAGGGAGAGGGCATTCCAAATGGAGGGACCTGCAGAGGCAAAGACTTGGAGGCTGGGCACGTCCAGAGGAGAGGAGAGGATGGAGAAGTGAGAGGAGGTTGTGCACAAGTTTTCTTTGCTCCCCACTGTGACCAAGGGACAAGGTGACCAAGGTTACCTGAAACAGCTGTGGGGACAGCATTACTGCAAAGAGGTCCCTGTTGGCTGCACAGGCAGCCTCCCTCCTTTGCCCAGGACCCCAAGAGTCACGGATGATCATCGGGGCCCTATTGGTCCAGCTGCTGTTCTTCCTGCTGAGGGAGGAGACAGATGTGATTTCACAGAGAACAAAGGGGCTGGAGGCCTAGGGGAGGGGATGAGTGAGGACCTCTGTGTGGAGCACTGCGACCTTATGGCCCTTCCTTCGGTGGCCCTCAGGGGGTTGGCTGGGCGGAGGGCACAAGCAGCCCGTCTTTCAACTACAGGCCCCAGCCTGTTCTGGCTGCCCTTCTGCTCGGAACAGTCACACCCAGAGGGGAGCTGGAGCTGGGTGCTGGGCCTGGGTGCTGGAGCTGGGTGGCTCGCAGAAGCAGACTGTTAAAATACTCAGGAACTTTGTAAGCAGGTTGTTAAACTTTTGGTAACTTGAAATTGTCCTTGGTGGGTGTTTTTACTACATGGAAATTGGCACACACAAAAAAATCTTTTAATTCTTTAAGAATTCTTAAAATTCTTTAATTCTTCCACAGGCTGGTTAATCAGCCCTCCACTCACTAGGGAGCCACAGCCACTAGTGATATGGGAAACAAAGGCAAAAGAAAAATTAAGTTTCCTTACCACCTAGAGCCCACTGACAAGTCCTTGAAACAGGCAGAGTGACATTCCTCAAGGAACTCAGCGGCCTCGACGGTAATACTTTGCTAAGGGCAAAAGGCAGTCCTAGCCTCCCCGCCTCCAGGATTCTGTAAGTCTACTTTAACGTAAGAATTCCTTTGGAAACTTCCTTTATCTCAACCCGCTGCCCTCCACCCCAAGATACCTGTTGGCCGTCTTCTCCCAAGCATATGACCCACCAATATACATCTGAAGGGTCTCATGACTCAGGTTTTATTAGACAGTAATAAATGACCTTTTCCCAACAATAGCTAGTCCCTCAAGGTCCTGGAAATCTTGCTTCCAAATTCTTAAGAGGCTTACGCTATCCCTAAACCCCTCCCAACTTGAAAGGCTATAATGGGCCACTCCTCATGACCCCAGTGCAGCTCTTTCTGCCCACAGGTCCTGTCCCCATGCTTTGATAAAACCACCTTCTTGCACCAAGGACATCTCAAGAATTCTTGGCTGTCGGCTTTGAACCCTCACGTCTTTCCTATGTCACTAGCACCATGGGGCAGGCAGCAGCCAGAGACCCTTACCCAAAAGAAAGCCCTGCACAGAGCCCAGGAAACATCCAGGTACATCAGACACTCTCAAGTGTCCCTGCTCTCAAGGAGCAACCGGTCTGTTGGGAGACAGAAAAAACAGCCTGGGACGTTATCCACCAGAGAAATAATGCTAACAACAGCTGCCGAATCTCGAGTCTCTCCCATGTGTTCATGTGCTGGGAACTTTCCACGCATCAGCTCTACTCTCACGGTAGGTGCCGCTATATAGATGGAAAAACAAAGCCCAACAGTACGAGGTCACCTGCCCAGGATCGGCAACATCACGTCCGAATCCCTCATTGTTGTGACTTTTGATCTTGCATGTAGCCTTCACTGCCGCAACACCCTGCTTCCCCGTAGCGCGTGCACCACGGAGCCCGGGGCAGGGAGCAAGTAGCCCTGCCTGGGGCAGGGGCAGGGGTGGCACTGGGAAAGGCTTCCCAAGAGTGGGGACATCTGGTCTGGGCCCTGAAGGATGATTAGGAGTTTGCCAGTTTTAGGGCAAAGTGAAGAAGGGCATTCCAGATGGAAGGAGAAGCACAGGAAAAGGCATGGAGGGGTGAGGAGGCATGGGAGGTGGGGGGGGGGAGCACAGAGAACCTTGTATTACAAGGTTGTGTCATGGGGAAGAAGGCAAGAGAAGAAGGTAGGTTGGGACTTTAGTAAGGAGGACCTTGAAAGCCGGGCTAAGAGATCTGGTCTTGATCCTGAAGGCTCGGGAGCCACAGAAGTGGAAGGTCCCTGGAAATCACACCCTAGAACTATGTAAATATTGTGGTGACATTGTGACCATGTCTGTTTTACAAGGGGCTCTAAAGCAATGCTTCTCAAACCACCCGTGGAGAAGGACCATTTTAAAAATATTTCTAATCTGTCATAGACCAATAGTTTTATAAAATACAAGGAAAATGAATTACTTGAAAAGCAAAATGAAAAAAATACAAGCCTTTCTTTTTATTATGAGATTCAAGACATACACCTGCTCTATCAAATTGCACTAGAAGTTTCCAACCCTCTGTGTCTGTGTTCACTGTGATAGAGATGTGCTTGTCCAGGGAGTCTCTGTTGCAGGCACCCATCTAGGACAAATGAAGGTTCTCCTAGTAAGAGCTAAGTGCTGTCAAACGAATCCCATTTTGATGATGAGGAATCTGTTGTTCAGAGAAGATAAGCAGCCTGCCCAGGATCACACAGCAGGTGAGAAGCGGGGCTAGGACTTCAACCCAAGCCTGTCTGCCTTATTGAGGCTGTCTGCCTCAACCCACCTGGCAGGTACAGCCCATTCCCTCAGCAGAGCCCTCTGGCCTGGCCCTGTAGCCTTGTCCCTGCTCTTAACACAAGTTCAAGACCCTTGCAGATGGGGAAATGGAGCCCAGGGTCCCACACAAGAGGAGGGCAGAAGAGCCAGCCTCCGGGTCTCCTGATACTAATTTGTGCTCATTTTTGCCACTCCGCCTGCCTCCAGGCCAGGCCTCCAGGTCAGAGAGTGCCAAAGAGGACAAAGGGAAGGAGGGACAGGAAGAGGCAGGGGACTCCTCAGTTGCTGGCAATTACATGGTGCTTTGTCACTCTTAATTAGCTCAGCAGCTCCATAAGCGAAGAGCTCCCTGTGGAAGCAGGAGACAGCTGCTGGTCCTACCCAGGTGGGCAGCCTGGGGGGGTAGGGCCCCTCAGGAGCACTTTCCCCAGCCCCTTTAGGTGCTGCTGCTTCTCCAGCTGCGGAGGGTTACCCGCTTGCTGGGCACATGCTGAGAACCAGAGGACAGAACTTAAGTGGAGTCCTTGCATGTGTACTGGGCGCCTCCTCGGGGCCGGGCGCTGGTCAGCTGTTTCAGGGAGCCCTGCGGCGAAGGATGAGTCCCGGCCCCCTTGCTTGGGGCGTGCTCAGCGGCTGGAGAAGGTTAACAGGCTCACCCAGAACCATAAAACATGAATGGTAACCAGACTTACCGTTTACTGAGCACTTGCCCCCTGGCAGGTACTAGGCCGAGTATTTCCCCTTACAAAGCCCTCTAAAGCAGGTGTTATGCCCACTGAACAGATGGGGAAACTGAAGCCCAGTTGGCTGAGATTGCATATATACAGACAGAGCATTTGGTTTTAGGGCCCAAGTATGTAGAACTCCAAGGTCAAACAGGTGTCATCATCATTTGCCAGGGAAGACAAGTGTGTGGGTAGCTGTGACTGGGTATTAGGGAGGAGGCCAACTAGACCTTTGGGGCAACGGTGAGCAGTCTGGGAGAGTTGAGGAGGCAATCTGGCTGGATGTTTCTGGAAGAGGAAGCAGCGTGGGGAGGGTCTGAGGAGGGAAGGGTTCAGAAGCAACGGGTTGGAGCGGCTGGATCAACGGGACACAGTAGGCAGGAGAGGTCCTGGGGTGGGGCGAAAGGTGAGAGCCAAGACTAAGCAGTAATCCCTGTGCTTCGGACACACCAGTAACCCAAGTTCCCTCTGATTCCCTGAGAGAGGGCTGTCTCAGATCTGGGCCTGAGCAGTCAGGAGTGGGGGTGGGGACGATGGGGGAGGCTGGACTCCCCGCAGCTCAGACTGGGCCAGGCTGGTTCCAATTGCGAGAGAGCTCTCTTCGCTGGGGCCAGTCAAGAATTATGATAATAATAGCCATTCCACCTTTACTGTTCATGCAGTCAGAAAAGTGATTCTAGTTTTATTAAAATATGCAACATATACACGCACACATATATATAGCACTTATCACAGGCCAGGCATAATTCTAAACATGTTCCAAACGTTAGCTCTTTTAATCCTGGCAACCATCCATGATGTATAATCCCCATTTTACAGATGAGGAAACTGAGGTCTGTGGAATTTAAGTGACAAACCTAAGGTCATGAAGTAAAGGAGTAGGGGAGACAGGATCTCAGGCTCCAGTACCCATGTGTTTAAGTACTGTGCTCTGCTGGTGGGGGGCAAGAAAACACACTCTGCTGTAAAAACTTCCATTTTACAGATGGAAAAACTAAGGCCAAGCCAGGTAAAGGGATTGGCTCAGGCAAGTAGGGAGGACAGATCACTTGAGGAAATCAGGGCTCCTGTTCCTAGGCTAGGCTTCTTTCTGTCTTGGTCCCACTGCAAGCCCAAGTGATAGCTGGAGAGAAGCCGAGAGCCCTCCCAACCCTCTGGCACCCACTATCTCACTGGGATCCCATGAGGGCCCTGTGGGGGAGAAAACAGTAAAATTACAGTTCTGGCACCATTTTCCTAAAGACAAAAGCCAGTTATAACCAGATGTAGCTTCTTCCTCTCTTTTATTCATTTTTCTTTTCTTTTTTTTTTTAATTTATTTATTCAACAGAGATAGAGACAGCCAACGAGAGTGGGAACACAAGCAGGGGGAGTGGGAGAGGAAGAAGCAGGCTCCTAGCAGAGGAGCCTGATGTGGGGCTCGATCCCATAACGCCGGGATCACGCCCTGAGCCGAAGGCAGACGCTTAACCGCTGTGCCACCCAGGCGCCCCTCTTTTATTCATTTTTCTTTCTGATTATTAAAGGCTATATGATCATTGCAAAAATTTTTTACAAAGTTAGATCAGATGAGAAAAACAGAGAAAAAAGGAAGAAAAATCACCTTAAAACTCTTCCTTGAATACTGGTGTTATTTTCAAAATTTCTCTGCACCCTCTCTGTTTTTATAAGCATCCAAGATGGGAAGAGATCTGGCTTCCAGTCCTGGCTCACTGTGTGACCTTGGGCAAGTCCCTGCCCTTCTCTGGCCTCAGGCTCCTCACCTGTGAAAGGAGCGTTTGGACATGGTGACCTCAGAGGAGGCCCCTTGCAGCTCTGACCTTCTGTTTTTGCTTCTGTTCCTGGATTGGCAGAAGGGGCACAGGCAGGCTGCCCCTCTGCGGGCGATACATGGCTGACAGCTCCCAGCAAGTCACCTCCGGGACGATGTGATGGGCCTGGAAACAGCCTTCACTGCAGGCTCAGCGTTCTCAGGCCTGCCTGCTCACTAGGCCCATATGGTGCCCCCCGCCAGCCGGACACCACCAGCTGCCCTTCACCTGCCAGCCCTGGGTGATTGCTTTTCCTTCAGGCTCCAGAATGCTCTCTCTACTGCCCCAGGACCCAGCTGGCTCAGGGTACGGAGCTGGGGGGCTCAGCCCTGAGGACCTTCCTACCCATCGCCACAGCCTTTTGTGGGAGAAGACAGCCTCATATGGTAAAAAGCTAGAGAGAGGGAGGGAGGGTGGGAAGAAGAGAGGAAGGAAAGGAACATTGACTGTATTCCAACTCCATTTGGACCCCTTGCTAGGCATTCAGAAATGAATCAGAAAAACTTACTGCCCTTGAAGGACCCAAAGTGTAGTGGAGGCAATCAGAGTTGAAACAGGCAACAGCAACGCTCGCAATGCTGAGAGCTCAGGTCTGTGGGATCCCAAAGGCAGAAGCCTAACAGATGGGGTGGCAGTCAGGGAAGGCTTTCTGGAGGAGGCAACTTCATAGGTGAGTTCTCAAGGACAAGTCTCTGCCTTTCCAACTCATGAACTCATGTTTTTAATTCTTACAGACAGCCCTGGAATAGGTGTCGTTGCCGCTTTTAGAGATGAGGCTCAGAAAGGTAAGTTCACAACCACCAAAAGAAGGAATCAGGTTCAAATCCCGAGCGTTCTACTCTGGCCTATAAGCCTGGGTTTGAGTTTGATCCTGACTTTTGACTTGCAGAGACTCTTCTTGAGTGCTTCTCTCCCAGACTTTGGACTCTTATCTGTAAAGTGGGTGTATTGCTGGCTGCAGGGTTTTGGAGGAGCAAAGGACAGATGGTCGAAAAACCACTTAGTTTATAAACCAAGAGAGGAATGTCAGTGAGGCCTCACTACCCAGCTGGGGACAGCACAGCCCCATCTTTCCCCCAACACGGGAACAGGACTCCTGTCTTCTGAGCTAGCAGCAATCCTAGAGGCTGAAATTCACTTTGCCGAAGCTCCCCATCTGGAAGCCAGAATGCGGCACGGAGGCATGTGCTCTTCTGACTGCAAAGCCTAACAGGAGGTTCTAGGATCCTAGAGAGAATTCTAAATCCTGGACTTAGAACATCTGTGCTGGAGGAACTCTAGAATCCAGACTCCCCTCAGAATGCCTCCTACTAAGCATGGCGGGCTCTGGGTCAAGGTCATGCAGCACTTGGCCTTGCCAGATTGGAAGGATCACTAGAAATAGGATCCCATCTCCTTTGACAGATAAAGATTAAGACCTAGAGGGGGGAAGGAATTACCTAAGGTCACAGAGCAAGGCAGTGTTAGAGCATAACACCCAGACCATACCACTACATGGGGAGTGGGGTGGGGTGGGGCAGCCCAGGTGCGCAGGTGGTGCCAGAGAGCAGCCTGGGTGCTGGGGGGTGAGTAAAATGCCCAGCTGGTCTTACTAAGGAAAACTTTTATAGTCCTGCCCGGTTCCCAGAAAAGTTCTACTACTCCCACCTCTCCTTCTAAGGCTCCCATTGCCCTGGGCATCACCCTCCTCTTGGACAAGACCCTTCTTTCTGACCCTAAGTCTAACCATCTGTAAAATGGCCCCTGAGAACCTTTCAGCTGGGCTGCCTAGAAATCCTAGGAAGAGGGGATTGGGAGAGGGAGGAAAAGAAGAGCCTTCTCGGGCTTTCGGCCCTCTACCTTAGCGGCGCCCTTTGTGGGGACTCCCTGGGGAGCAAGAGCAGGAGCCCGGGCTGGGCGGGGCGAGGCAGGGCCGGAGGGGGCGGGGGCGGGGGCGGGGCCTGGCCGGCCCTCGCCCCGCCCCGTCGGACGTCGGCGCTGAGCTCGCGCCGCGGGGGGAGGAGCGCGGAGCCCGCGCGCCGCGCGGCCCCGGCGGAAAGTTTTCCCTGACGGAGTTTTGGCGGTGGCGGCGGCCGGAGCGGCCATGGACGCGCTCAAGTCCGCGGGGCGGGCGCTGATCCGGAGCCCCAGCCTCGCCAAGCAGAGCTGGGGGGGCGGCGGCCGGCATCGGAGTGAGTGTGTGAGCGTCCGCCGGGCCGGGCGGGGACCGGGCGGGGGTCGGGCCGAGCGACCGGCCTCCCGCGGGTGCCGGGGGCAGAGGCGCGTTCTACCCGGTGCCCTGCGGCCCTGCCGGGTCCTGCGGGGTTGGGGGTCGCCCGGGGTCAAGTCGCGCTCCCACTCCCGTCCCAGCTCTGTGCGGCTGGGGAGGAGGGGTAGAAGCTGAGGGAGAGAGCGCGGAGCTCGGGGTCCCCAGGTGAAGGCGGCAGTCGGAGGGCCGCAGGTGAGGGGAAGAGACGTGCGCGAAGCCCGGCACCTGGCCCCCTCGCCGCGCTGGGCAGCTGAGGGGAGACAGGAGCTCCGCGGGAGGCGAGACAGTGCCCGGGGGAGGAGTGGGCACCGGGGTTTGGGGAGATACCCTGCGCCCTAGCCGCGAGGTCGGCGGCGGGTGGGAGCCCACGTGCCTCCCCCCGCCCCCCGCCAACCCTTGAGGTCGTCTTTTGACTCCCAGGCGCCCAGAAACCGACTCAGGTGTGAGCGGGCTCTCAGGTACCTACTTGAGGTTGGGGGCGAGGCGCAGCCTGGGGGTCTCAGGAGGTTTTCACACCCGGAGCCATCCAGACCCTTGCGTCCCCTCCTCTTCCCACGTCTAGGCGGCGAGGCTGGCGTTCTGGCTAATTTTGAAACCTGTTTTCTCTCGCACTTTCCCCCTCGGGCTTCCAAAGTCCCGGGGCGCCCAGGCGAATGGCAGACTCGCCGCCACCTCTCCCTTCTCCCGGGGGCGTCTGGGAGGCTGGAAGGGCCCCCCCCCCTCCCCGTCTCAAATTACTCTCAAGG
>NW_024425786.1:18840676-18857966 GCF_017311325.1 Ursus maritimus
TCTGGCCTATAAGCCTGGGTTTGAGTTTGATCCTGACTTTTGACTTGCAGAGACTCTTCTTGAGTGCTTCTCTCCCAGACTTTGGACTCTTATCTGTAAAGTGGGTGTATTGCTGGCTGCAGGGTTTTGGAGGAGCAAAGGACAGATGGTCGAAAAACCACTTAGTTTATAAACCAAGAGAGGAATGTCAGTGAGGCCTCACTACCCAGCTGGGGACAGCACAGCCCCATCTTTCCCCCAACACGGGAACAGGACTCCTGTCTTCTGAGCTAGCAGCAATCCTAGAGGCTGAAATTCACTTTGCCGAAGCTCCCCATCTGGAAGCCAGAATGCGGCACGGAGGCATGTGCTCTTCTGACTGCAAAGCCTAACAGGAGGTTCTAGGATCCTAGAGAGAATTCTAAATCCTGGACTTAGAACATCTGTGCTGGAGGAACTCTAGAATCCAGACTCCCCTCAGAATGCCTCCTACTAAGCATGGCGGGCTCTGGGTCAAGGTCATGCAGCACTTGGCCTTGCCAGATTGGAAGGATCACTAGAAATAGGATCCCATCTCCTTTGACAGATAAAGATTAAGACCTAGAGGGGGGAAGGAATTACCTAAGGTCACAGAGCAAGGCAGTGTTAGAGCATAACACCCAGACCATACCACTACATGGGGAGTGGGGTGGGGTGGGGCAGCCCAGGTGCGCAGGTGGTGCCAGAGAGCAGCCTGGGTGCTGGGGGGTGAGTAAAATGCCCAGCTGGTCTTACTAAGGAAAACTTTTATAGTCCTGCCCGGTTCCCAGAAAAGTTCTACTACTCCCACCTCTCCTTCTAAGGCTCCCATTGCCCTGGGCATCACCCTCCTCTTGGACAAGACCCTTCTTTCTGACCCTAAGTCTAACCATCTGTAAAATGGCCCCTGAGAACCTTTCAGCTGGGCTGCCTAGAAATCCTAGGAAGAGGGGATTGGGAGAGGGAGGAAAAGAAGAGCCTTCTCGGGCTTTCGGCCCTCTACCTTAGCGGCGCCCTTTGTGGGGACTCCCTGGGGAGCAAGAGCAGGAGCCCGGGCTGGGCGGGGCGAGGCAGGGCCGGAGGGGGCGGGGGCGGGGGCGGGGCCTGGCCGGCCCTCGCCCCGCCCCGTCGGACGTCGGCGCTGAGCTCGCGCCGCGGGGGGAGGAGCGCGGAGCCCGCGCGCCGCGCGGCCCCGGCGGAAAGTTTTCCCTGACGGAGTTTTGGCGGTGGCGGCGGCCGGAGCGGCCATGGACGCGCTCAAGTCCGCGGGGCGGGCGCTGATCCGGAGCCCCAGCCTCGCCAAGCAGAGCTGGGGGGGCGGCGGCCGGCATCGGAGTGAGTGTGTGAGCGTCCGCCGGGCCGGGCGGGGACCGGGCGGGGGTCGGGCCGAGCGACCGGCCTCCCGCGGGTGCCGGGGGCAGAGGCGCGTTCTACCCGGTGCCCTGCGGCCCTGCCGGGTCCTGCGGGGTTGGGGGTCGCCCGGGGTCAAGTCGCGCTCCCACTCCCGTCCCAGCTCTGTGCGGCTGGGGAGGAGGGGTAGAAGCTGAGGGAGAGAGCGCGGAGCTCGGGGTCCCCAGGTGAAGGCGGCAGTCGGAGGGCCGCAGGTGAGGGGAAGAGACGTGCGCGAAGCCCGGCACCTGGCCCCCTCGCCGCGCTGGGCAGCTGAGGGGAGACAGGAGCTCCGCGGGAGGCGAGACAGTGCCCGGGGGAGGAGTGGGCACCGGGGTTTGGGGAGATACCCTGCGCCCTAGCCGCGAGGTCGGCGGCGGGTGGGAGCCCACGTGCCTCCCCCCGCCCCCCGCCAACCCTTGAGGTCGTCTTTTGACTCCCAGGCGCCCAGAAACCGACTCAGGTGTGAGCGGGCTCTCAGGTACCTACTTGAGGTTGGGGGCGAGGCGCAGCCTGGGGGTCTCAGGAGGTTTTCACACCCGGAGCCATCCAGACCCTTGCGTCCCCTCCTCTTCCCACGTCTAGGCGGCGAGGCTGGCGTTCTGGCTAATTTTGAAACCTGTTTTCTCTCGCACTTTCCCCCTCGGGCTTCCAAAGTCCCGGGGCGCCCAGGCGAATGGCAGACTCGCCGCCACCTCTCCCTTCTCCCGGGGGCGTCTGGGAGGCTGGAAGGGCCCCCCCCCCTCCCCGTCTCAAATTACTCTCAAGGAACCCGTCACCTGGCACCTTCCCCTGAGGCCTGAGAAACCCAGCCCAAGTCCCTCTTTTCTCTAGGAGAAAGGGAGTGGATTGCCTGGGGTCACACAGGCCTTCCTGGTAGATGTGGAGCCAGAACCAGGAGTTTTGTACACTCCCACCCTCCTATCAAACACCTGGAACTTCAGCTTCCCCCACAGTACAGTCACACCCCACCCCCCCTTCCTTCTTTCCAGGGCTCCACCAGGGGAGCCCGAGTTCCCAGTGCCAGCGTGTCTGGGCCTAGAAAGCCCGCCCTGCCCCTCCCTCTTGCCCCACTCTGCTGTTCCAGCTGTGGCCACCTCCTAAACCAAGACTGGCACTGGGAACATGGGCTGGTGCCTGCTGGTGGGGGTGGGGTCAGAGACCCGTTAGGGCTGGTCTGGGCCAGGCCAGGGGTGCACCTCCTCCCACACTTATTGGCCCCTAAATAGCCCCTTTAAATACTTAAGGGATTTGACTGGGACTTCTGAGAATAATGGTTTGTTCCAGTGGTGGAACCCTGCAGTTCTCCTGGGATGGGGGAGGAAGGGGGGTGCTGGGTAAGGGAAGAAAGCTTAGAAGCCTCTTTTGATTCTGGGCCACCTTGGATGGTGGAAGAGTTTCTTGTGCTGCTCTGATCTTGAACAAGTCATTTTCCTTTCTGACCCTCAGATTCCTCACCAGAAAAATGGGGATAAAAATTCTAACCTGAGAGAGGTGTTGAGAAAAATTATTCATAATGCTTCCTACTGGCAGCTCATTGGTGGTTTCCTCCTGTCCTGTTCCCCTTTCCTGTCATGTGGACCTTCAACATGACTATTGCTGTAGTGGGACAAGTTTTGGGGGCTCAGAACCTATCTACACCCGCAGAGAAAAGGAGAGGAGAACCTCCCTCCTCCCCTGCAGACCCCCAGGAAGCCCGGAGTGCTGTCCTGAGCCTTCTGGACCCAGAATGAGCTGGGTGGAATCTTCACCTGTCCCTTGTTATTGTCAGTTTCCTTATCTGTAAATTGTAAATAACAATAGTACCCAGCTGGGATTTTTTTGTTGTTGTTATGTGTGAGGATTAAATGAAATAGTGTTTTGCCCTGAATAGCAAAGGGATTCAATAAATAATAACTACTGCTTTTATCACTTTATGTTTTACGCAGTTTTTGCTTCTGTTATTTCATTTGCTCCTGTGAGGTGACAGAGCAGGAATTCTTACCAGACCCGTGTCAGAGATAAAAGACCCGAGGCTCAGGCTCCAGCACAGCTTCCTAGAGGTAGCACTCTGAATCCCCAGCCCAGGGGTCTTATAACTGTGCCTCCTGGGCTCTGGCCACGGGAGGAGCTGGGGCAGGCCCCACTTCAGGTTGGGCTGACAGCCCCTGAGAACAGCGGTAGCCACAAGGTAGAGAGGGAAGCTGTGAGTTGTGTCTGGGGTGGAGGTGCTGGGGTAGCTTGGCCTGAGGTGGTGTTCCGGCCACCTGGAACTGAGCCCTATGGTTGACTTTTGGGGCCAAAATGAAGCCAGTGGAGTTAAGGTTAGACTTGACACCTGCTATCAGCTGTGACTTGCTCCTCACCAAACCACTCAAGATCCTCAGCTGGAATTAGCATGATCATTGTTTTATTTGTGCCGGAACTGAAACCCAACAAAGGGAGGCAGCTTACCTGAGGTCACCCAGTAAACTAGAACCCCAGGCTCTTTTGCACTGAACCTCATGGCCCCTTGTCTCCCAGCTAGTCCTGAGCTTGAAGAACTGTCTCCCTCTTCCACACATGGCCTTTTTCCCATCTCTTCGGGAGCCATAAATATTTTATCTCAGTCCCTAGCCAGGGATTTTCCTTTCTTCCAGCTGCCCGAAAGGTGGCTCACCCTGGCCCCTCAGTACCCTTCTTTACAAGAGGGGTCCCTCTGATCCTCAGGTTCCCTCCAGGCTGTCCAAGGCCTCAGAGCAGGTAAAGAAATGCGAGATACAGGTTCCAGGAAAGCTAGAGTATGGTGGTATGCAGGGGACAGAGAATCTAGTTGTACTTACATATATTTACAATAAAATAAACAAATAAACCCCCAAGTTCAAGTACTTATTGATCACAGACTACGTGTCATGCACCAATAGGTACTGGAGAGTCTGGTGAACAAGTCTGTCCGCCAGCAGTGCTCACGGTCTGGTGGAGGAAGCAGAATGTCCAGGGAGCAAATGAATGGTGTGGTGATAAGTGGTGGTGGTAACACCATAAGAAGGATAAAGCAGGCTGAGGAAATGGCAGGGACTGCTTCCTTAGAGTGGTATCTTCCTTTGGGTTCTTCTAGAAAGCAGATGCTGAGAGCAGGATCTGAGTGCAAGTCATCTATTTGGGAAGAGATCCCAGGAAATATCTTTAGGAGAAGTGAGAAGGGAAGAGAGTCACCAGCGTGGGTGACTGGAGCGCCATCCCGTGGGGAGCTTTGGGAGGCAGTAGAGAATGTGCTCTTCAGTTACTCTGTTTGAGGGGCAGTTCCTGGCAGTAGGTGGGTTCAGGGATGGGAGCCCTGAATGTCCCGGTCTGCATGGGCAGCGGCATCTCCGGGAGCCAGAGACAGCTGCAGGCAGAGAGGTGGCTTGTCAGGTGGCGTGTGTGGAAATGGGGTCCACTGAGGGGATAAAAGTGGGGCGCTGAGAGCGTCAGTGCTGGCAGTCAGGGAAGGCCTCTCCAAGAAGGTGACTTGGAGCACATGTGAGAATATAGGAGGGAGGAATCTGGGAACAGCCTTCCATCCAGAGGGAGCAGCAGGTGGAGGGGACGTTTAACTGGAGGCTGGGGCCCTGCTGGGTATGGCGGCCGAGGGGGGGGCAGATGTGCCTTGAAGGAGGCAGATCATCCCCTGCTCACTGAGGGGCACTCTATTCAGGCAGCCCTGCAGGACAGGATGCCCACCCCCCTGGGTGATCCTGTGCCTGACCCCTGCCTTGCATGCGAAGGGGCTTGGTGGGCAGCGGGCATGAGTGAATAGCCCGAGCTGTGGGAGGCAAAGATCAGCATTGTCAATTATGAGTCATGGCCAGACTCCTCCGAGCCTCTTTATCTGTGAAGTGGGAATCCTAATATATCCTTGCCTCTCCTCACAAAATACTGCAAATGGCTGTGTGCACATTCAAGCTCTTAGCCCTCAACCCTTGGTAATGACAGTATCTCACACTTCAGTGGCCGTCAGTATGTGCCAGGCATGGTTCTAAGCCCACCTGGTACATGAACTCACTTCATCCTCACAACAACCCTGTGGGGTGGACACGCTTCTTGTCCCAATCTTTAAGTGAGGAAACTGAGGACCAGGGAGGTGGAGTGACTGAACCCCACAGCCCATCTCCAGACCCCATGGTTTTAACCTTGACAGCACATTTTTCTCTTACAGAGTAAGTAGGTACCCAGGAAATGAGAGCTTATGCTATGATCATTTTTTAATTATTTTCTTTTGATAATCTTAACAACTTCTGAAATTTGCCTGGCACTTTTTACATGCTGAACCTGTTTCTGACGATGCCCTTGAGCAACTGAACCCATTTGTCAGAGAAAGAGACTGTGGCCTTAGAGAAGCAGCTGCATTCCGGGTCATGGTAGAGCTTGAGTCCCCTTCTGAGATGTTATTCTGTGGCTTCTGAGGCCACCTCCCTACCAGGATGGAGGAGGCTGGAGGCCAGAGCCCTTGGAGGTTCCCCGCTGGCCCATGGGTTTAGCTGTCGCTCTGATGTTCCAGACAGCAGCCAGGCTGGGTCTCCAGGGCAGCCAGAGGGGCACAGAGGCACCCTGCCCAGCTCTGAGTCCTGGGCAGGGTTCTTAATGAGGAAAGAGCACACGTTTGCAGCTGCGAGTTAAACTGGGCATATGGTCTGTCCCCAGCTAACTCTTGACAGCAGGTCATCTGTAAAATTGCTAAGTTAAAATAGCTCAGTCATTATCCACCACAGGGCCAAAAATAACCAGGACCGGAACAGGGCTGTGGACTCAGGCCTGTATTTGCCTGAGGGCCTCTGGGAGCCCTTCCTGAAGCCCCAGGTTCCTCCTAAGAAGGAGCGTGTGGTCTCCAGCCTGAGATGGCTGGCTGGCGAGCAGGCACCAACTCTGCGTTTGTCTTCTTGAGTGCTCTTAGGTGTGGGTTTCTTCAGGGAGGGTGTGGGGCATGAGAGACCTTCCACCTCACTGAAGGGATGAGTCATGCCCAGAAGGACAGAATAGGAGCAGAGGCAGGGTTCCCTCCCTCAAGGGGAAGGAGGATCTTGCTGGGCGTGGGAGGACGGGGTAATGGGAAGGGGGAAAAGAAGGAGGCAGAGCCTCAACATTGGACAGCAGTGCACCTTGTCCAGTTTCTGGGGCAGACACACGTGAACGGAAGTCCTTCAAGAGGAAGACACATGGTAGACAGCTGCTGGCTGAGTGTGATGTGGCTGGAGCAGGAAGAGAAGGAAATCCAAAGGCAACCCGCTCACAGAGGGACGAGGTCCCATTAGGAGGCATGACCATGGGTGGGGTCCTGTGCTAAGCACATTACATTTTATTATCTCATCAAAGGATCAAAACAGTAGCCCTGTGAGCCAGGGACTGTTGTTTCCCCTATTTTATGGATGAGAAAACTGAGATTCAGGGAAGGTAATTAATTTGCTCAAAATCACTCAGACAATGTCAGAACTGGGCTTCTAGGATTAAGGCCTTTGCTCTTAACAGCTAGGCTATCCTGCCTTCAAGAAGGCTTCCTGGAGGGGCGCCTGGGTAGCGCAGTCGTTAAAGCGTCTGCCTTCGGCTCAGGGCGTGATCCTGGCGATCCGGGATCGAGTCCCACATCAGGCTCCTCCGCTGGGAGCCTGCTTCTTCCTCTCCCACTCCCCCTGCTGTGTTCCCTCTCTCGCTGGCTGTCTCTCTGTCACATAAATAAATAAAATCTTTAAAAAAAAAAAAAAAAGAAGGCTTCCTGGATGAAGCTGGTTGCAAGGGGTTTCAATCAAATAAAGGTAAGGGCATTTCTGATAGAAGGAACTCCTTGATCAAAGGCATAGAAGTGGGGGGAAAATGTTACATCATGAGAAAGAAGCTCATGGTTGGCGCTTCTGTTGTGTGTGCATGTGAATGAGTGTGTGCATGCAGGGATATTGTAGGAGGGGACACTGGGACACCTGTGACTCCCCAGTAATCATTGTGGGAATTGCCTGCAGTGGATTGGGAGCTGGTGGGGGGTTGCGGGGTGAAGTTCTGACTTGCTGTGTGATCTTGCACAAGTCCCATCCCTCTCTGGGCCTCAGTTTTGTCATCTGTCATGTGAGGAGTTTGGGCAGAGGGTCTCCAAGGCTGATGAGTGGCAACTGGTCTATCAGGGCCCTCATGAAGGAGGCCATGGAATAGGGGAAGGGTCAGTCAGGGAAGGAAGAATGCAGAATATGCCAAGCATTTCAGAGGTCAGGGAGGACTGGGGAATGTTTTGACAGCAAAAAGGTCATCTGTGATCTTGGCAAGCTTTGGCCCTTTGGAATGGAAGGAGCGGAAGTGGCTTTGGAGAGGGGCCAGGAAAGGCTGAGCTGAAGGAAATGGGATAGTGGGGACATGAAAATGGTGGGGATGAAGGATGTTTGCTGTAGGGCAGGGATGGATAGTGAGATGAACAAGGCCACCCCTGATTGATTAATGTTGCCTGCCTGGAGCCTTGTATTGAGAAACAGTCCAAAGCCTGTAAATCAGAGGGAATAGAGCCGCAGTTGATTAGCAATGTCTGTCAAGGACGCTAGCGATAGGCACGGCAGCACATAGTTGGCCATCCTTGCTTAGATACATCTGGGGTTGAAAGCAGTAGTCTGAATGCCTACTGAGGGGAAGCCTCAGGAATTAGGAATTGTGGGAGGAAATATCTCTGGCTCTAGGAACTTCTTCCTGACCTTTTGCTAAAATCAAGGTAGTTTGCCTCATGAGAAGATAGTATGGGATACTAGTCAGGAACTTGGGCTTTAGAGTGAAATAGACAACTGTGACAAATCACGTGTCCTTTGAGCCTCCCTTCCCTCCTCTGAAAGGGGAATGAAAGAATGCCTGGCTGTAAGGTAGCTGTGAATATTAGAAGCAAGGGTCAGAGCTGCTTTGTTATTATTGTTGTCTTTGTTGCTGGACAGCTCTGTTCTGCGCTGATGATGTGGTGGTGGTCTTGGTTGCTTTGAGAGCGAGGCTCAGGTCCGAGTTGCTCCGGGGCTTCCATTACCCAACCCAGGACTGGGTCACCTCAGGGCCTTTCTGATTCTTTTTGGAGAATCAAATGAAACAGGCTCGTGATCAATACAGCAGAGGATAAGGTCCCTTGGGGGTCTTCTCAGCAGCGGCTGGGCCTCCTGTTGGCGTGGTGGCCCAAGTGCAAGGGCTGGAGGGCAGTAGGCTGGGACCAGAGCTGAAGATGGGGTTTGAGATATTGCAGGCCTGAAAGAAGCCATGGAGTTGTCCAGGTCATTTCTTCACTCAGCAAATATTGAGTGCCAACTGCATGCCATGCTCTGGATGACCAGCCAACAAGTCCCTGCTCACCTGGATCTCAAACAGGGGGACTGGGTACACCTATAACTTCTTGTAAGACACCCCACCCCCCAACACATGCATTCTTTTTCAGATGAGGAAGCCGTCTCAGAGAGAGATAGTGGCTTGCTCAAGTCAAAACCAAAGAGGTGTGGGTATACAAGGCTCCTGCTGGCTGGTGGAGAAGGAGGCAGAGCCCCTGGAAGAGTAGAACTCCAAGACAGTTGTGGGGAGGGGCAGCACGGGACAGACAGGGTAGAGGGCCCAGTGCTGCCACCTGGGCACAGTAGCGCAGGAACCCCCAAACCAGGCTGTGCCTTGTAGGCGGGGCCCACAGCCCTGCCAGGACCTCAGCTGCCCTGGCACCAGTGATGCCCAGTCCAAAGCTTTCTTCCATGGCTCTCCCATTAGAGCCACTGAGGGCCCCTGCAGGAGCAGGGGGAGTACAGGATTCTCCCAGCTCCTCTCCCAGAAAGTGGTCCACGGAAGCTGGCCCTGGCCGCCTCAGTGGTGGCCCCTGGAAACTGATTCCTCTGTGGATCCTGCCCTACCCAAGATCATGTGTGAAGCTGAAGAGCCAATTCCTCCTCTTTAAAGTGGCTACAATCGTAATACTTCCTACACGGCAGCATGGTCAGGGAAAGGGTGATAAGGGACAGGCAAAGGGCCCTGACAGGCAGGAGTGTGGGGTGTTAATTCGTCTTGGTGATCGGGCTTGGAAGGATCCCTAGAGACCTTCCTTCCGCTCCTAGCTTCATTGCTTCCAGCTGAGTGATCTGGGGAGGAACCCTGGGGATTGTTCAAACCACTGATGAAGACCACACTTGCCCTCCTGTCCTTCCACCTGCTCAGGGCTCTCTCGAGTGGGTGGGGTGAGACGGGGGCTTTCTAGCTCTCTCCCGGTCTGTTTCCTTACCCAGTGAGCTGGGCTCATTCCCCTGTCTCCCAACCTCCCTGACCTCAGTCGCAGGCAGAGTTTTCAGAGGACTCTTGCTGTGTGCCCTGCTCCATACCATGGCCTCAGCATTACTGGGCTTAGGAGAGGGGACTTCCCCAACACATGCTGGTGGTGGGAAGCAGAGCTGGAACTTGAACCCAGGTCTGCTGGATTCCGGTGGCCTTCATAGGATGTCCTTTGAGCAATCACCTCTCCCATTCCCTGCCACCGCCTCTCTCCTGGTCCCTCTCCTCCCTGCCTCTCCCTCTCCATGGCTGTACAGATGGAGGCCAGCAGAGCAGGCTGGGGCCCTGGGAACCACCCAGGTTTGAGTTCTGACTCCCAACTCAACCCTTTATTCACTTGTATGTGGCCTTTGATGACTTTGCCTCTCTGAGCCTCAGTTTCCTAATCTGTAAAGTGAGGATAACATCCACCTCACAGGATCATGTAGAAGATTCAGTAAGAAAATAGCATGGTTTTCTCTCAGCAAGTATTAGTGTTGA
This sequence comes from Ursus maritimus, assembly GCF_017311325.1. Taxonomy (NCBI): domain Eukaryota; kingdom Metazoa; phylum Chordata; class Mammalia; order Carnivora; family Ursidae; genus Ursus; species Ursus maritimus. The sequence goes on from NW_024425786.1 coordinate 18,850,790, forward strand.
AGTATAGAGTTTGGGCTTTGAACTTGAAAATATGGGTTCAGATCTTGGCTCTTACACTTACTGGCTCTGTGGACTTGGTTGTGTGATTTCACCTCCCGGGGCCTCAGTGTCTTTGTAAGTGGGTGTGATAAAAGTGTCTACCTCATAGGTTGTCATAAGGATTAATGAAAATATTTTATGGAAGGCTTTTTACCGTGGTGCATGGTAGGTACTGGAAAATGTTAGTTCTTTATTATAGGTAAAAATAATGGTAGATGGACGACCCCAGTGCCCCTTGCTAGGTCTTCCTAGGAAATGGGGGCTGGGAGGATGGGGTCTGAAGGCCTGTCCTCCTCCTGCGCAGAGCTGCCGGAGAACTGGACAGACACTCGGGAGACCCTGCTCGAGGGAATGCTCTTCAGCCTCAAGTACCTGGGCATGACACTGGTGGAGCAGCCCAAGGGTGAGGAGCTGTCAGCTGCTGCAGTCAAGAGGATTGTCGCTACGGTGAGCCCCAGTTGGGGGGCGGGGGGAGCCATGAGCCGAGGGCCAGATTCTTGGGGTACCACTTATCCCCTGCTTATTACCCTGATTGGATGTATCTGAGCTGTTCCCGCCCCTGAGTCCCCTTGCATCCGGCTTAGGGACTCTGGTAGAGGGGAGCCACTGGACTTGTGGGGTGAGAGTCAGTGTCGTCCTCTCCAGCTGTTGTGGCCATGGCCTGGTCTCCCAGCTTCCTCTCCCCCAGCTCAGGTCCCCTGCCTCAGGGTTGGTGACTTAGTGCCAAGGAGTAGTGGGGAGGTTGCTGTCACACAGCCGCTTGCGCTCTGGCCTGAGGGACAAGGTAACCCACCAGAGACAGATCTTCCCCCTCCCCAGCTCCCCATCCTGAGTTAGCATGGCCCTATAAATGCACCTCCCTTGGTGGCCTTGGACCCCTCAGCTCTGACCCTCGCAGGAATAGTGGGTAGAGCAGAGACTCCCCGGGAGCGATCCGGCTGGGTTGTGATAGCCCACTCAGTGCTCAGAGGCTGCGGTCCCTCCTCGCTGTGTTTCCTTGGGCAGCTCCCTTAACCTCTGAGTCCATTTCCTCCTCAGGAGAAGCTTTGTTGCCTCTAAGCACGACCTGAGGTCCCGTGCCTGGCAGACAGCAGGTGCTCCATGAGCAGCAGTTGTCCCTGTGTTTATCACAGGAGAGCGCTGACCACTGTCTTCCCCAGCGTGTCTGCCGTCTCTACGCTGAGGCTTCATGGGGGCCTCGAGTCTGGGGCTTAGACCAGCTAGGTGTAACCCATGAGAGTAGGCAGGCTTCTCTGACCCATATCTACCCCAAGGCGAAGGCCAGCGGGAAGAAACTGCAGAAAGTGACCCTCAAGGTGTCGCCACGAGGGATTATCCTGACCGACAACATCACCAACCAGCTCATTGAGAATGTGTCCATTTACAGGTAATGCTCAGCAGCACCCACATTCACTCTGCCGCTTGGGGCAGTGGGTGGGGCGCCCTTTCTTGAATCCAGGCTCCACCACTTTCTGTCTGGGTGACCTTGGAGCCTGTTTCCTCGTGTGTATGTGGGGGTGGAAACAGATCCTGCCTCACGGTGCTGTTAGGACGTGCTGCATGCGCAGCGCCTGGCTCACAGTGGGCACTTGGTTCAAGGGCAGTTGCGGCTGTCATTATTCCTATTGCAGTAGGCAGCTGAGGCCTAGTCAGAACTAGGACCCCTCCCCACTGTCCCTCCCTAGGCCTGCTGCTGAGTCAGGCTTGGAGCAGAGAGCTGTGGAGTCACTGCCTTTTCCTTCCGCCATGAATGCAGCAGCTCAGCTCTGGACATCTGGCCAGGCATTCAGGGAGGCCTCAGGGCAGAGTCTGAGGCCAGAGCATAGATGGTTTGGGGGGGAGTCAGTGGGGAGGCGCTGTTCTCAAGAAGGCAGAGCCCAGCCTTGGAACCTCAGGCTCTCCCCATTCCCTGTCTTGGCTGGTCAGTTGTAAGATTTCAGAGCTGCTGAAAGGGACAGTCCATTCTACAGATGGAGAAGCTGAGGCCCGGGGAGTTTCCCAAGGCCCCACAGTGAGGAGGTAGCTGAGCTGGGACCAGGCCACAGAGGCTGGAGTTCTGTCCGGCAGGCGCTCAGCTGCCAGGCGTTCCTCCACCCTCTTGCTTTGTCTCCAAGCACGTGGCTCAACCCTCCGGAGTACAAGCCAGTACTGGGCGGATGGGGGATTTGGTTTTAGAGTTTCTGGCTGGTGTCTTCCTCTCGCCTTCCTGATTCTGCCTGTCCTTTAACTAGGGGAGGCCTCAGACCCAGCCCCTGCCAGCAAGGAGGGCATGGAGGGAAAGAAATAGGAGAGAGAGTATAAGTATTTCCCAAGAGGGCAGAGAAGGAGGGGCCTGTCTGACCTGGCAAGGCCTCCCCGGGGAGGTGGCAGGAGGCTGGATCTGCTGGGATGGAGAAGAGGTAGCTGCTGGCCTGGGGGTCCTAAGTGGTGCCGATCCCTGTGTCAGTGGCTGTGGTAGAAGCTGGGGCTGTACTAGGGGAAGGAGTCTGCTGAGCTCCTGCCCCACCTTGGGGCTGCCAGTTCCTCTGCTGATTGAGATTCCCAGGCTGAGCAGCCAAGCAGGGAGGGAGCAGACAAGGGGCATGGGGGCAAGTGTTCCAAGAGGAGGGAGATGCTGTGTATTCCTCCTGGACCCGCTGGGACTCCCGGTCTAGTCATCTTCACACACCCTCACCTGACTCCCAGCTCCTCGCCCTCTGACCACAGCTCCAGGAGAATTTGCCAGCAGTCTCGGTCACCCTGGGAGAGAGGGCCTAGAACTCCTCCAACCTCTGGGCAGGGGCATGACTGGAGGGCAGGGAGGGAAGGCCCAGTGAAGGGCATCCGTGGGCAGGGCGTTGTCCTGCTTCCCCTTCTTTCTGGTCAGCACAGAGCCTTAAGGGTAGCATGGTAGTGGTTACAGCCTCTGGAATCCGCAGGTGAGTTCAGGTCTCAGCTCTGCCACTAGCTTGGTGATCTGAGACCCTTAGCTTCAGTTTTCTCATCTGAACAGTGGGGATAATAATAGAACCCATCTCAGAGCAGCTGAGAATTAAGTGAAGTAATGTCTAGAATCTTCCTGGGATGCAGGAAAGGCATAGCTATTACCATTTTGGAGTATGGGTCATTAGAAGGGGGAAAGTACCCTCAGTCTTTCCCTCTACTCCTTCCTCCCCAGCCTGGGTGCGCCCCATCGATGGCCCAGAATGCCAGGGCCAGAGGCCAAAGCTGTCTCTCCAGAGTCTCTCCCTGGTGGAGTAGGATAGCCGGCTCTTAGGGACTCGGGAGATGCCCTGTGGGGCACCCCAGATGTGGGCAGGCCTCTGTGCCGGGTTTGGTGACACTTCCCGCTTACCTTTCAGGATCTCCTATTGCACAGCAGACAAGATGCACGACAAAGTGTTCGCCTACATTGCACAGAGCCAGCACAATGAGAATCTCGAGTGCCATGCCTTCCTCTGCACCAAGCGGAAAATGGTCAGTGGGGAGAGGCTGGGGCCCAGGCGGGCTCTGGCCTTGGCAGCCCTGCCCTTGGGGAGAGGCAGGACCCAGAGGTGACATCACTTAATAGGAAGTATAAAATCCCTGGGAACCCCACATGGATGCTGAGAGCACTGAGTAAGGCTGCAGTCAGTGGACAGCCTGTCACCGTGGGCTGCCCTTGCTGGCCAGCCTGGCATGTGGGTGGTGACAAGCCCATGTCCCCAGTGAGTGCCCTGGTCCCTTCCTCTCTAACATGATTGATTGGGTTTGAATGGGGGGGTCACTCCTGTCAGTAGTACAGTCTGGGGGTTCAGGGCCTTACAGGAATTAGTCCTTGGAGACTGGTGATCCGAGGGCCCAGGGGAAAGGCAAGGGGACCTGGCTTGCTGTAGCCAGAGTGGGGAGGGAAATGGCCATTTTTTGGTACCTATCATGCGCCTCTTTCAGTGCTGGACTTTAAGGGATCTTCTGTTTAGTCTTCACAGCTCTGTGAGGTGGCAGCTGCTACTGGCTTCACTGTTTTTATTTCTAATGAGGAAGCAGATTCACAGAGGTCAGCTGTCTTGCTGAAGATGACGCAGCCAGCCAGGCAGAGTGAGGATTTAAACCTGTTTCTTCTCCTCCCTGCATGACCACGAGGAGCCCTGAGCTCCTTGCCCCATTTCCAGGCTGGCCCCTGGCCTCGTCCAGCTGAGACGAGTGGGGACCTCTGTGGTCTCTGGGCTTTGTCTTGAGCTTCAGGACAAGCAGGCAGAGTGAGTCCACCTTTGGTGTGGAGGCTTGCGTTTCAGAGATCCAGAGGTCTGAGCATCTGCTCTGTGAGGAGATCTCTGATGTTTACTGGTTTAGTGTTGGCCTCTGTTAACCTCTGTTCCCCCTTCTACTGGTACAGTGGTTACGGCAGACAGTGACTGTTGGCCCAGAGCCCTACTCCCCATACCCTGTGGTCCTTGGAACCAAGGAGACGAGATCCTCTCCCCTACCCCTCTTATCACGGACACATCAAGGACATTACAGTCTTTAAGTGGCCGCCAGGCTTCCTGCTACCCCTCAGGGCCTGCTCGAGATAAGGTATTAGTTTCCTGTAGCTGCTGTAAGAAATAACCACAGACTTAGTAGTGGTTTAGAACAACCCAAATTTGTTCTAGGGTTCTGGAGGTCAGAAGTCTAAAGTGGGTCAGCAGAGTTGTGATCCTTTTGGAGGCTCCAGGGGAGAATACGTTTCCTTGCCCTTTTTAAACTTTCCAGAGACCACCATTCCCTCATTCTTGGCCCCTTCTTCAACCCAAGGGCCGGCAGTGCAGCACCTCCCGATCTTCCTCCTGCTTCCATTGTCACATTGCTTCCATTGTCACAGTCCATGGTCAGTGGCTCTGACCCTCCTGCCTCCCTCTTAGAAGGCCTCTTGTGATTGGGCCCCCTAAGTAATCCAGGATAACTGTCCATCTCAAAATCCTTAATTTCATCACACCTGTGAAGTCCCTTTTGCGCTTCCAGCTAACCCTCACAGGTTCCAGGGATTAGGATGCAGACATCTTTGGGGGCCATGATTCAGCCTACCATTGGTCTTTTGGAGGGAGCACTGCAGGGCGAGATTTGGGGCCATGATTCAGCCTACCGTAGGTCTTTTGGAGGGAGCACTGCAGGGCGAGACAGATTAGGGTCTGATCCTGGCTGCTGTACTGTGTGACTGTGGATAAAAGCCTGTCCTTCTCTGGGCTGCTTGCCCATCAGCAGAATGAAGAGGTCACCTGAGTGACCTCCAGGATTGTTCTGAAAGGCCCCTTTCTTTTGTGTACCTTGTTTCTTTTCCTGCAGACTGAGTGTCGCCAGCCACTCACCCAAGGCCTCATGATGGCCCAGGTCCCTGAGCTGCAGTGGCTTCTCCCATGACGGCTTTGTTCTCACAGACAGTGACTCTTGGCTTTGTCTCTTATGAGGCCACAGAGACTTAAAAATACAGGCTCATTATTTCCCATTGTTTGTCTCTTCCTCCCCACTGACCAGAGCAGGCACTGGGCAGGGGCAGCTGGCCCACAGCGACTGCTGCAGAGTGTGGACCCTGAGTAGGAGGGGCGCCAAGCTCCAGAGGCTTTCCCTGGGAAGGGGAGCTAGGGGGTAAAAGAAAGCAGGTGCTGGCCCAGTGGCTGAAGGGAGGCCTGGTCTGGGGCCAGAGGACTTTAGACAGGCTTGAACAAAATCAGCCTGCCCTAGGCCAAGAGGTCAGTTATTGAGGAAAACAACCTGCCCACCGCTTGGCGCTGACAGCTGAACCCTGATCTGGCAGAGGGGATACTACTGCCAGACACCTGGGCCCAGGCTCTTCACTTTTCCTCACACGCTTTGCTCTGTGTCAGGAGCTGACTGGCTCGGTTATGGCTTATCCACCCTTTCTCAGCTGGCCTTCCCCCTTCAGACAGCCCAGGGCAGGGCAGGGTAAACAGGCCTCCTGATGTGAGGGTGGTATTCTTGTGCCCCCCCGCCCCCCGGCCTCCGCTGAGCCCAAGCTGGCAGTAGCCTGGCCGTGTTGGGAATCCTGAGATTCTCAGGGCTTAGGGAACGTTTCTGAGAAGGAGGCAGAAGGTGAAATGGGGGCCTCAGGTTCTGCAACCCCCAGCGGCCAGGTGCCTCCACAGATAGCCACTGCTGCCTGTCCTGGGCTAAGCCCTGTGTTGGGCACCCGGGGACCCAGGGAATCGGCCGTGGAGATACCAGCAAGATGGTGGGGGAGAAGGGCTAGGATTCGGTAACAGGAACACAGCAGGCTCAGTTCTAGGGTGGAGGTCATGAAGTCTCACCAGAGGTCAGTAAGGCTTCCCAGAGAAGGAGACATTTTGGTTTGTTTTTTTGTTTTTTTAAAGACTTTATTTATTTATTCGACAGAGATAGAGACAGCCAGCGAGAGAGGGAACACAAGCAGGGGGAGTGGGAGAGAAAGAAGCAGGCTCATAGCGGAGGAGCCTGATGTGGGGCTCGATCCCATAACACCGGGATCACGCCCTGAGCCAAAGGCAGACGCTTAACCGCTGTGCCACCCAGGAGCCCCAGAAGGAGACATTTTGAATCGAGCTTTAAAGGCTGAGTAATAAAGGCTGAGTAATAAGTAAGAGTTTGCTGGCCGAGAGAAGGGGGATGGGGGCAGTAAAAGAGCGTGTGCACCCCAGCATAGGAATCAGCACGTGCAAACACACAGGTGCAGAATTAAAGGGTATGATTGGTAGTTGAGGACTCAGATGTGACTGGAGCCGGGGTGGGTGGCAAAGTAGAGTCAGCCTGTGAGGGAAACTTAAATTTGGATGCTGACGTAGCCCTCGTTGCCTTTGGCCGGGAGCCCACAGTCTCCACATATCCCCACCCTTTCTCTGCACGGGAAGTCTGTGACCACCCAGGGTGGGGGGAAAGGGTTCCTTTCTGGGTCGCCCACCCATTCAGCTCAGCTCGGGCAGCACAGCCACCAGGACTCCCTCCCCTGGTGACAACTGTTGGGCACAGCCAAGATGAGTTCCTCCAGAAATAAATGTTTCTATCTGCCCAACTGGGAGGCCTCTGCCAGTGCTGCAGCCTCGGGGTGAAGTGAAGGTGGGGTTGCCGGCTTTGATGGGGGGCACAGGGTTGCCGTGCAGGTGGACTGACAGTAAACAAAGTGACTCCCCCCCCCCCCCCATTTCTCTCCCTG
>NW_024425786.1:18857976-18959294 GCF_017311325.1 Ursus maritimus
CCCCCCCCCCCCCGGAATTCTACCCTGGGCAGGCTGGGGCAGAGCTGTTCTCCATACATGGCCATCGGCATTCCTCAGGTAATCCTTCTGTGCCGGATTTATGCTCCTGGGGCAGCAGGGCCATAAGGGACCCGTGGCCAGACTTGGTCTGAGTACTAGGCTGGGATCTGGGATCCTGGGGGGTCCTGAGCTAGACCTGGCCCCTTGAGGGAACGCAGCCTGGATCCTGGGAACAAGCGAGAGACATGAAAAACTGGGTGAGGTAGAACCCAGTTCAGGTGCTGAGAGACTCACAGGCCAGAGGCACTCCAAGGAGGGATAAGCATTTAGCCTGCGGGATCAGGGAAGGAAGACCTCCCCGTGGGCAGCCCGGAGCAGTCCTTTCTTGTAATGCTGCCCAGATTCCTGCAGCCGCCCCAGAGAGCAGGGCCCAGCCCGCCCCCGTCCCTGCCCACCCTGGGCTTGCAGCCACCTGCGCACATGTGCATCTTGGGTTATATTTGGTGTACTTGCAGCTCGGGATTTCAGGGCGAAAGGGCAGGGATGTATGCAAATGAACAAGGAGATTTATGCAAAAACAGTATGAGGTTCATGCCCCCAGATATCCTGGAGGCAAAAGTAATGGTGTTTCCATCTCCCTGCCACATTAGGTGACCAGCCCTGTCTTGGGTGTATAGTGAGCTGACTCCGCTGGTAATCAGCCCATATTTTTAGTTCATGGGCAATTCTCAATGGTAACTGGGTCTATTAAACTTGATTCAGACGTGACAGCTTAAATTGTAAACAGCTGTGAAGAGTTTCATACTTAATTACCATATTTAAGTTTTGCCATAAAGCGCCCGTACTTCCATCAAAAATGTAAATGACGGAGACATTCAAATGAGATTTTATACTTCGTGAAGTTTAATTGACATGGATCAGTCAGCTTGTTTAAGGATTTTAAATTAAAAAAAAAAAGTTTTAAAGGCAGTAGCCACAGATTCATTTCTCAATTAAATCAAGTTGTCTGGAGGAGGGAAGGGAGTGGGTCCGAGGCTGGTTAGGCCTGAACTTGTTGTGCACTTGAAAGAATCTGGTGCTTTCTTCCCTAGGCTTGGGCTGTCAGAAGGAAGCTGGATGTTGCTTCCGGCTACAGCTGAGCTCTGGGACTCCCACTCCCAGCAGCTGAGCTGTGATTAACCCTGAACTGGAAGCAGAGAGAGGAAGAGGCAGCAATGAATGTGGGCTGGGGGTAGGTCCTGGCTGAGTGAGGCCTCAGGAGGCCTGCCCCTGGGCGCATGCAGCATTGAACCTCTGGAGGGCTTTGGCCTACTCTGGGGACCAGGGGTGTTTACACCAGGTTCTTGACTTTAGGGAGCACCCAGATGGGGTGACACAGGCATGTGAGCTGGTGACTCTTTGATGGGCATGATGCCAGAGAGAGGTAGGTGGGCCTGTGGGGCCCCAGTGCTGGTGACCTGAGAGAGCTGGTGACAAATGAGTTGGGTTTGAAGGGGTGCATGGGAGTTCCTCAGGGGTTAAGGGCCAAGGTGTGGCCCCCTCTTCCAGGTGAGTTATGACACTGAATGGTTTTGGTCCCCTGCCACGGGCATGCATTGACATCTTGGATCCAGTTAGAAGTCCCTCTGATCCGGCATAGGGCTAACCAGAGTCTAACCTTTGCCTCTGGCTGTTGGTCATTCAGGCTGTGGCCAGGCCCTTTCCAGTTCTGGCTTTTCTGTTCTCTAATTCCAAGGGCTAAGTTACTGTGTGAAGTCCTCAGGAAATGGGGTGGGGGGGCTTCTTGGAAGAAATAAGCCCCTAGTAATTTGAATATAGAGAAGCCCAAAGGAAAGGGAAAAAAGTGGAGATGAACAGCCATTGCAATCGTCGGGGCTGGAATAGAGGTGGGAACCCTGGCTGGGCTAGGAGTAGTGAGGATGTGGCCCCATCTGCCTAGAGAAGGTGTGGCCTTGTCCCACTGCAGGGCTGCTTTGGTGACCTGGGAGGGGCCGGGACTCTGTCTTCACCCATCTGGCAGTTCAGAGCCTTGACAGAGCAGATCCTCAGGGCCTGCATTTCAGACTTGCTGTTACCTGCCTGACAGGCACCCCTCCCCACCCCGCTTCCTGTTTTTCAGGCCCAGGCTGTCACCCTCACAGTAGCCCAGGCCTTCAAAGTCGCCTTTGAGTTTTGGCAGGTGTCCAAGGAAGGTGAGTCTTGTTTCAGGGACACTGGGCGGGGGTGGGGGGGGAAGGGGGAAGGCTGGCAGAGAGAGAGGAGTGGGGAGCGGGTAGTAAAGGCCCTAGAGTCCAGGCCCAACTCTCTTCTTCCTCACCTACCTGGTGTGTGACTTTGGACAGGTCCCTTCACCTCCCTGAGTCCCATTGTCCCCCTTCGAAGAAATGGAAAGAGCTGTCTCCCTCCCCCAGGGTGCTTGTGAGGGTCAAATCTGCAGTTTCTTTTCTCCCTGCTAAAGACTAATGCCTGCCCCCTGACATTGGCTGCGGCCTGCCCCTATCCAGCAATTGCTGGGGGCGGGGGCTCCAACGCTCTGTGCCTTGGTCCCACAGAGAAGGAGAAGAGGGAGAAAGCCAGCCAAGAGGGAGGAGACGTCCTGGGCGGGGGCCTCCGAGACAGCACCCCGTCGTTGAAGAGCCGTGAGTCTTGGGCAAGGGGTGGGGCCAGAATCAGCTGCATGATCCGGGTCTGCCCTTCATCCAGAGCCCCCCACTCCCTCCTGGGCTGGGGCAAACCCTTGGTTTTATATTTTTGTTTTGTTGTTAAATAAATAATACATGCTCATCATAGATAAATTAGAAAATGTAGATAAAGGGAAAGATGGCTCGTTTTGGTGCATGTTCTTCCGAATATGTCCCTATGCAACTGTATAAATATATGTATACATCTCTCTCTGTACATTTAACATCTTATTTATGTGATCTCTTAAAAAATTCAGCACCTGTTGTGAATGTAAAAATTTCAGTCTAAAACATGAGTTGGGGCGAGATTCTCACCCCGTGGGCAGCTGTCCAGCTGCTTCAGGAGGTGCACGGGTGGGGCTCTGGGTGGTCTTGTTGATAGGCCTCGGAAGGCCACGCCTGAGGACGGAGTCAGGGCCAGGATGGCCCGGGAGGCTCCAGGATGGGGCTGGGAGATGAGGCCTGGAAACAGGAGACTCCTCCCACTGACACACCTGACCGGACCCCTCATAGTGGTTGCCACTGGGAACCTGCTGGACTTGGAAGAGATGGCCAAGGCCCCACTGTCCACAGTCAGCGCTAATACCACCAACGTGGATGAGGCACCGAGGCCTCAAGCCTTGAACAATAGCAGTGTTGTCTGGGTGAGTGGTCATGTGGCCGGGGGACCCCACAGGGATCCAGCGAGCCTCCGCCTGATCCCTGGTTGAGGCCTAAGGCTGCTCTAGGGCCTAGGCCCTGGCACCCATGACTTCAGTCCTTTGGGAGGGCCAGACTCAGCCCAGCAGCGCCCAGGCCCAGGGTGGGGGGTGAACAATGTCCCCTTTGAACTTGGGGCTGCCTCCTCAGCAGGCTTGGCTCCCAGCACAGCTGTCTCCTTACAATGCCCAGCCTCTTGGTCTGAGCGTCCATGGCTCGGCCCACCAGAGGACCAGCCAAAGGCTCCCTTGTTCTTGGCGTGGGCACAGTTTGCTCCCGACACGCCTCCCCACTCCGCCATCTGAAGGAGGAGCCTGAAGTCTGGCGGTCATCAGTTGGGCCCTGACTCGCTCTGGGACTCGAGGCAAGCCCCCTGACCTCTCTGTGTCTCAGCTTTTTCATCCTTTCAGTAAAGATGATGACCTCTGCCTGCAGAATCTCCCAGAGGAAACTGGAGGGGTTTTTATTAAAAATTAAAAAATTTTTTTCACTGGAAAATAATTTCAGACTTACAAAAAAGTTACAGAAACAGTACAGAGCGTTCCTGTTCACCTCTCATCCAAATCGTCCACATCTCAGCATCTCACAGGCACGTTACAGTGATGGGGATCATTGCCATCAGTGCGGTGCTGTTAGGTCATCCGCAGGCCGCAGTCACACTTCCCCGCGTGCCCACCGCACGTCCCTTTTCTGCTCTCGGATCACTTGCAGTATCACGCGTTACTTCGTCATGTCTCTTTAATTGTAAAATATCTGGAACGGTGACGGACTTGAAAAACTCAACTCCTGTTCCCTGTGGCCTCTTCGAGGAGGCATCAAGAGCCCGTTCTCTGCTGCCTGGGAACCACCCTTAGCACCTACCCATCCACTCAGGGAGGACTCAGGGAGCCCCGCCCATTGTTTTCCCGCCTGAGTTGTGGGATTCCTGCCATCAGTTATCCCTCGGAGCTTGGAAGTGATGAAAGCAAGAAAACGTTCTTCCCTACCCTCTTTCCTCTTGGAACTTGAAAACCATCCACCTCGTCCAGTCCAACTCCCTCATTTCACGGAAGGAAAAGCTAAGTCCCAGAGAGGAGCAGTGATTTGCCTAAGGTGTCCCTTGAGTCATGGCAGAGCTGGGAAATCTACACCCACCAGAGTGCTTTTTCTCCTGTTCCACACCCCAGGTTTGGGCCCGTGGGTTGAGAAGTGTGTGCCTGTTCCTCAGGCACCCACCAGACTCCTACGCTTATGTCCCAAGTCCCCATAGCTTACCCAGGGCTGGGCTAGGCCCTGGCTGTGAGCCTGGGCTCCCCCACTGAGGGTTCATATCTCCTGCTTTGTTTTCCCCAAGGAGCTGGATGACGGCCTGGATGAAGCATTTTCAAGGTAACATTAGCTGGGCTCCTGGTACCTGGGAAGAGGGCCTGACATTTGTGGGCTGGTCTCCGGGGTCTTTTGCCATATCTGAGAGCATGAACTCTGACCTTTTCTAGAGCAAAAAATCTCAACTCGAATACCTCCAGGGATGGGGAACTCACTCTCTGGGTTTGGCCAGGTCTGCTAAAGGCTGTTGCTGTTGAGTCAAAAACTATTCCTAGAGGCTTCTCTACCACAGTCTGAGACGAACTAAACACTCTGCAGCTCGGGTTGATTCCCTCTCCCTACATCTGGTGTAGCCGTCCAAACCAGGCTTTTTGCAGGCTTTTTGCAGGCTTTGTTCCCTCCAGAGGCTTTGCAGTTGCGAAAAGGGGCAGGAGGAGGTAATGCTTAAGCCCATGGAGCGGTGCGTAGAGGAGGAATGTGAGGCACAGCAAGGAGCTATTTTGGTCTTGCCTCAGGGTGGTGGCCTTTCCCCATGTTCCCGGGGGCCATCTCTGTAGCCATGGCTACCTTCCGCTTGGGGACATGGCACCAAGAAGGCTGGGCTGAAGGAGCCCTGGGCAGCTCAGGGTTCTGAGCACTGGGCCTGGTCAGTCAGGTGCCCCTGTCTGCCTGGGGACTCTGAGCAGCCCCCTGCAGCCCTCTCCTTCCTCCCCAACCCCTCCCTGCCAGAACCTTCTAGAAATCCCGGCCTAGCCCAGGCAGGTGGGGGATCAGCCTGGGTGGCCCGTTCATGGAGGCAAAGCCATTCTTTTTACCGTCTTCCTGCTTCGCTAGCTGACAACAACCCCCTCATTTTAAGAAAATCTTCCATTTGCTTTTTCCAGATTACTTAAGTATCCTATGCCCTTTATTAACAACTTTGAAAATCAGCAAAGCATTAAACAGGAAATAACACCATCCTATAATCCCACGGCCCAGATTTTTGGGCTTAATTCATGCTAATCCTATACATCTACATTTTTTTTTCTTTCTGCCTTGAAAGCTCATGATGGCATTTGCATTTGGGGGTCCTGGTTTTCACTCAACAATGACCTATCAGGAACAGTCCCCCAGGCTGTTAAAAACTCCTTGTAAACACCTCATTTATTGACTGCCTCGCATTTTTCTAAGGACCTGGGCTGTAATTTACTTACCTCTCCCCTATTCTTTGGATGCTTACCTTCCTATAACAGAATTCTAGCCCGTAGTCCGCTCCTGGTGGCACCGCCTCCTCCCCGTGTGTGGTCCTCACTGCCCTCGCCAGCGCTGCCCTTCCCCCTCTTTCCTGGTGGAGTCCGGGTAGGGGTGGCTCCCCTGGCCTCTCTCTCCATGGCAGGAATGTCCCTGCTCGCCCCACAGTTTTCTGAGCCATTTGGTCCTCAAGGGTAGATTCTGGTCAGAGGCTTCACCTGTCCTGACATCAGGACTTTGTTCTCTGGCCCCTGTGTCCTGGCCTTCTCCCATCCATGTCCTTTCACTTCTGTCCCGGGACTGGCTGCTCAGGCCCCTGCCAACCCCTTTAGGGGGCCCTGGGCTCACACAGCTCTGCCTTCCAGGCTTGCGCAGTCTCGGACGAACCCTCAGGTCCTAGACACTGGATTGACAGCACAGGACATCCAGTATGCCCAGTGCCACTCACCTGTCGACTGGGACAAGCCTGACAGCAGCGGCACCGAGCAGGATGACCTCTTCACCTTCTGAGGGCCTCAGAGCTGGCGAGACACATGACAGACCAAAGCCACTTGTGGCGGCGTGGGGCCAGCTCCAAGACCCCCCCGCCACTCTCTGCTGGGTAGCAGCACCGTCAGCCTGCGAATCACAGCTGCATCCCGTCAAGCAGGGAGGAAGGAGAAAAAATTTTTTAGCCCCACTCTTTCTGTAAGACTGAAGGATGCCTTGAATATTTATTCAGTGACTCCTGGTTCAACTCGGAAGCCGGTTTTGCGTCAGGCACAAGTGCAGTGTTTTAACCAACTTTCTGCCCTCTCCTGAGCAAGCTCTGTTCTGCTGTGGGTGTCAGGACGGTGACCAAAGCATTTCTCGTCCCTTCTCTCTTTCTAAGGGCCCAAATTTCCCTGGCGGCGCCCCCACTCCTTGCTGTGCACAGGAGGGCCCCGCAGCCTCAGGAGAGCGCTGCATCCTCAAGTGTGCCTTCAGCTGGGGCCCAGCAGGCCTGGGCTTGTGCCCCCGCCCCAGGGCTCTCAGACAGAGGGGCAGCCCCTGACCAAAGACAATGCGTAGCTGGCACTTTAAAGCACACATGGCAGGTGTGGCCCCCAGGGGCTCCTCAATGGTGCTGCATTGCATAGAGCTTTCCATCTGCCCTTCTACAAGAAGTCCCTGCGGGCAGTCCCCCACGGTGCTCGGAACCAGTGTAACTGGCTGCCCACAGGTCCCCAGAGTCTGACTGCAACAGTGGGGATCATCTGTGTGTGACTGCCCTCCGTGGGGGTCCCCCACTCGTCTCGTCTCCGCGAGGTGGACGGGCATAAGCCCCATTCTAACTGTTCCGTCCACGTAGGTGTCTCTGAGCCCCGATTCCCCATGCCTCCGGGGACAGCGTGTGGAGCCGGACACCGAGACTTGGTCAGGACTGTTTTGTCGCCATTAGACAGGGGAGGAGACAGGCCCTGAGTGTGGAAGGGGTGGAGTGCAGAGTAGAACCAGATCTGATGCCAAAGTTGCCTCTCTCACTCGCCTCTCCCGGCTCACACCTCCCTTCTTTCTGGCTTTGTTGTCCTCCCAGGAACCAAAAACCCCAGCTCTTTTCTGACCAAAATGTGTTTCGTAACAAACCATCTGGTGCCTTTCCACACGCAACTGGCTTGAACCTCCGTGCCCTGCTAGCTGTCTGGCTGCCGCTTTCCGTGGAAATGGAAGTGTCCATGCTAATTTGGAGGGTGAAACCAAACCAGACTCCGAAGTATCATGCTCATCTTTCCTGACTCTCCCTCTTGGGTCGGGCCATGGCAGAGGCCGTCTGTCCTCAGTTTCCCGTCCTCCTCCCACTTTACCCCCCACCCCAAGGCTCCCAGCAAAGCTGCCAATGCCCTCTCCACCTGGAGGTGCCTCCCGGGTCTGGATTTACTGAGCTCAAGTCACTAACGCTAGCAGGTTTCACCAGCCCAGGAAAAACACACGCCATTTCTCAGAATCTACTTCTCTAAGCACTTGAATCGGAGCACAGAGACAGAAGTGCCTGGCCCAGGAGTGGGGTAGCATTTGTAGAGTCTGTCTCAGAGTACGGGGATCAGTTCCTTTCCCTGCCCAGCTCCTGCACCTTGCTGCCCACCCCAGACCTCCTTGGTATCGGCCCCTGGATTTGTTAGGCAGCAAGGGTAGGGCCCAGCACCGGCTGTCCCTGGCACGAGGGTCCGGAAGACCCGAGCGGCCGTGCTGTGTGTGTGTGTGCGTATATGTGTGGATGGGTCCCTGGCTGACAAGCTGCCGGTGTGCTCCCCGCGTGTCTGCAGAGGAGTCTTGTGCTTTGCTTTGTGTTGCTGGAAAAGACGTTCTAATGAGGAAAAGACTAATAAAGGTTCTTGAAATACGAAGAGCACTTGGAGTGGCCTGTGGCCAGATGGGAGCGTGGCATTGGGCAGCTCCTACCTTTAGTGGTTGCAGTGGCAGTGACCACAGGTGGAGACGTGGGGGGTTAATGGTCTGTGGTCCCCTGATAGAAGCCCACTGGGGCCCCTCTTCACCCAACAGAAGTGGGTGTGTGGCGAGGTCATCCCTGGAGAGCTCACGGGGCCACACCAGCGATCCAGGGCAGCAGAAACCTTGGGCAGGGCCTCCTGGCCAGGGGTCTGTGAACACATGGAATGTGCATATGATTATGTGGGTCCACATGTGCATTTTTCTTGGGGAGGATGTCCATCATTTCCATCATATTCTTACGTGGGTCCCTGACATGCGTTCATTTGGCAAATTCTGCGCCGAATACAACCCAGGCCTGGAGCTCAAGTTCTGGGGCTGGCAGTCCAGAGAGGGTCCAGGTGGACTCCAGATTGTGGCTTTGGTGTGACTGGGGACCAGGGTGGGGGATAGTGTGATGTGGGAGACCCAAAGCCTCGCTCAGGCTGTGACACTGGATCGGTCACTTCTTTCCTTAAGCCCCGTTTTCCCCATTTGGGAAAAGGCTACAGCAAGCTCCACCCCTCCCATCTCCCTGGTTTTTGTGAGACTCGGGGGTAACCATTATGCATCTGTGGCTACTGAGATGACTCAAAGTTTATTTCAGAGCAAAAGGCATTTGTACTGAATTTAAGGAAGTCAAAATAAAATTGACACTAAAGGCAACTGCTGTTAACTGAGCTCTTACTCTGTGCCTGGGGCTGTGCTAAACTTAATCTCGTCTGAGCCCAGTGCTTTTATCTCCTGCTGCTGCAACCCTAAGGCTAGGGAGGAAGGCAGTCATGCGTCCAGGGGTTTGCAGAGCCGTAGGCCAGACTCAGATCTGTGTGACCCTTGACCCCACCACATCCTGACCTTCCCGGACCTGCACGTGTAGTCATGCCTCCCATGGCCTCCTGTGAGCCCCACGGTGCCTGCCACAGAAAGGCCCCTCTCTTCAGGCTCCAGTGGGAGTCTCCTCCACCATGTATCTCTTTGTGCCTTCCAAACAGTGATATTTAAAATGTCCGGAACGCAGAGGCGGAGCCCTCTGATGTCAGGCCGATTCACTGAATTCTGAGTGGATCATAGATAACTAAGAAATTCTCTCCTTTCTTCTCCCATAATCTGAAAAGACACCCAACAAGTTCATCTTTCGGTTTAAATTTGGCCAATGTCTTTAGTCTCCGGATGTCTCAAATTATGAATCCTGAGCACCCGCCGTCTGCTCTTTCATGCATAACGGATGAAGCCAGGAAGAACAAAGTCGCCTTTCAGATTTGATGTGACCTTCAGCTTCACCGGGTCGATGTCGAGGTCTTCTCTCCCAGGAGGAGATACCATCCCAGTTAAGTCTCTCCAGGGACTTCTCAACAAGCCCAAATAGGGAATCAGGGTAGATTCCGTGCCCTCGGTTCTGACTTAGGGTCTGGCCGTCCTCCTCCTGCTACCCTGCGTGTACAGATGACAACAAGTGGCCTGTTTATCTGTTAGGATGTGAACCTTTCTCTAGTGCTTCGTACATGCCAGGCCCTGTTAGGCCCTTTACACCTAACATCGGTGATACTATTTCTAAAAGCTGTGCTATGAAGTGGGTGGTCCTAGTCCCATTTTCAAGATGGGACGACGGAGGGTCAGGGAGGATACGTGAATTGACCAAAGTCTCATAGCCAGTAAGGAGTGGACCTGGGATTCGAACCCCAGTCTGTCTGACTCTAGTGCTTGTTTATTTCCACGGGAGTACCCACCCTGTGGAGTGAAGGGCAAAGCCGAGCTGAGCTGCCCATGCCCAGAAATGGGCAGCCTCTTCTGTGGGACAAAGGGGAGCTGCTGACCAGTGGGTGTCTCCATGGACAGAGTGGCAGGGCCTGGGCCAGACTAGGCGCCTAAAGCAAGGGCCATCTTCCAGACTGGTCCAAACACCCTTCCTGCCTCTAACTAGGTAGCTGCCCTCTGGGCTACTGCTCTAGACGTGCCCAGTTTAGGACCCGGCAGGGCATGTCTCATCACATCAGCACCATGTATTGCCCCCAGTAGGCATTGCCCAGCCTGAGCCATGCAGGGAAGGGGTGGCCAGAGTGAGCTTTGGGGTCCCTCAGAGGGGGAAGTTTTCCTCTGGGGGCAGACTTGGTGGGTGGCTGGTGGTGAATGGCAGCCTCGGAGGCACCAGGGAGGGGAACACGTCTCTGGAACACTGGCAGCACCTGCACACGTTAGCCAGTCGAAGCTGCTGTGCCGTGCCTGTGCTAGTAGGCATTATGAGCCCATTTTAAAGACAACGAAATGCTCACAGAGCTTATGTGACCTGCCAGCCTCCCACAGATGGGAAGAGGCAGGCCTGGGACTCAAAGCCTGTGTGTTCTCCACTGTCCCGGGTTGGCTCTGCCTCTCTGTGGGTCACTTGGAACATTTGGACAATACCTTGCTTGCTTAGGAGCTTCTGAGCTGAGCCCCCAGCACACAGGTGCTGGATCAGGTGGGTGCCTTTGCTTCCAGCCAGGACAGATGTGAGCTGTGTCACAAGTCCTGGTTGCCAAGCAACAATTCTGACTGCACCTGCTGAGCCCCCCGCATGGGGTGGGGCTTCCAGGGCCTGTCCTGCTCTCTTTGCAGTCCAGGGGTTGTGGGTCACGGTGCCCTGGAGAACTGGGCATGACGTAGGTTTGCCTCACACCATGGGGACGTTGGAAGTGAGTTGGGGGAAGCCAGCAAGGGCTTCTGGAAGAGGGGAGTGTATTCCTTCTGCGCCTTGAAGGAGAGTGCAAAGGTTGGAGACTGCCTTGGTTACCCTGAGCTCTGGGCAGCCAGGACCTGTATTTGAGACACCTGTGGCCCCAGTGCCCAGCATAGCACCTGGCACCGAGTGGCCATCAGTGACTAGAGTCAGCTCACCAAAAAGGGGACGGCCAGCCTGGCTTCCTGTGAGAACCTGCTAAGAGAGGAGGCAAGACCAGCCTCTGTGGCACAACGGTCCACTTTGCAGGGTATCTGTTCTGGAGGCAAACCCATTGTATGGCAAACTCCCCCAGTTCCCCTGGGTTTGGCACTCTATGTCTCTGCCACACACAGCCCCGCCTGGTTTGGTAAAACGTGGTCTGCTCCTCCACCCTGACCAAAGATCTTGGTTTTCAAAATGTCTTTAAAGCAGGATTCTAGAATGTTATTGCCAGAAGAGCCCCTGATGGTTCTCCAGCCCACCCACTTCGTTTATACCTGGGACACTGAGGCCCACAGAGGGACAGGACTCCCCCAGGTTGTGTGGGTAGTTACTCAGAGCTGCGATGCCAGCCATACATTTTTCCGAGGGCCCCCTGCTCAGTCCTCCACCCCAGAGGGAGAAAAGAGACGTCCCTTCTCCACGCTTGCTGGAAAGGGCCACGTGCTCGAGGTTTGAGGGCTTGTAGGGAAGTGCAAAGGATTATAAGAAGGGCTGGAGAAAGGGCGTGGTGAATTCCAAGGCAGGGAATGAGTGTCTGCTCATCTTCTGCCTCTTCAGCCCCCTCCCCAAGCCCCAAGGTCTCCTCTGCAGCTCAAGTGCTGGCACAAGGCCTGAAAGAGAGAACCCAGACCTGTGATGATGAGCCCAGCCTCTAGCGCCAGCCTTAGCCACTTCTCTGCTGCGTAAACGACTTCGTTTACCCATGACTGGGTCTGGGTTTCCTCTCCCGGTAAGTGGGATGATGCAGTATTGTCCAAGTTGGGGTGTTGTGAGGAGAGAATGAGTTAATGGATACTTCATATTTATAAGGTGCTGAAAACACCATCCACTGGAGCTGTCCCTCTGTCCTTGTCCCTGTGAGGGCTGCTCTGCGGGTGGGGGGAGGCAGGGCTGGGGACCAGTTTCCCCCCCGGGGGAGAGGCCCACCCCACCTTTCGTGGTGGCAAATGTCCCACCAGCTTCTACCCTGATGCCACTCAAGTGCATAGTCTGGCTTGTCCCCACCACCAAAATGTGCCCTCTGGGAAAACTCGAGAATCTTTCTTGTCCATTTGGGATTCAGTCAAGAAAACATTCTACCCTAGCAGTTTCAAGTAGGAAATAAATCTCTTAATAAAGAGATTCAGCTCACAAAACCACT
Organism: Ursus maritimus; assembly: GCF_017311325.1. Classification (NCBI taxonomy): domain Eukaryota; kingdom Metazoa; phylum Chordata; class Mammalia; order Carnivora; family Ursidae; genus Ursus; species Ursus maritimus. The sequence goes on from NW_024425786.1 coordinate 18,870,395, forward strand.
GGCAGTGCTGGGGGAGTGAAGAGGCCCCCTCCAAAGGTTCAGGGAATCAGGGAAGGATGGGGTTGAGGGAATTTGCTGCCAGGGATCCCGGGCCCCACTCACCTACAGCTCTCAACGTGATCTGGTCTCACGGGCAGAAGCTGCTTGGAGTCTGCCCACAAAGGGAAGTGGGAAAGTGGTTTATAGGCGTCTAGCCCTGAGATACAAGAGGGCATCTAGAAGGGAAGAGTCACCAGACCACCAGGCACCCCTCCCACCCTGCACTCCGGTGGGGGGAGGGGGGTGGTCCAGAGCAAACCTCCCTGCCATATCCACCACCTGTCGGGCCACACTAGACTCACACACCATCTTAATCCTCAGGACAGCCCTGTGAGAGCCGAGACTGAGGCAAAGTGACATGCTAAATGACAGGACCAGGACTGTACCCCAGGGCTCTCTGTAGATGAGCCTGCCCCTGGCTGCTTTGAGGGATCAAGAGTCATTCCTTTAACACACACTGATTGATCACCCACCACATGCCAGGCAGGGCTCTAGGTGGTGGGAACATGGCAGGAAATAAAATGACCCAAGTCCCATCCTCGTGGAGTTGACATTCCACTCTGGATGATACTGAGACCTCCCCCTACTCCCCCGTATTATGAATCAGTCATCTATGGTGCTCAGTGCCATGAAGGAGAGAAAGCAGGGGAAGGTGATAGAGCTACCCAGTGGGCAGTGCTGTTTTACCCAGGGTGGGCAGGGACACGTGAGCAGAGACCCCACAGGAAGTAGGGAGGCCAACATAGGGCTATTGGAGGAAAGAGTATTGCAGCAAGTGCAAAGCTCCTGGGGCAGACAGAAACGGAATGTGGCAGGAACAGGAGGAGCAAGATCAGTGTGGCTGGAGAGGAGAGCTGGGAAATGAGGTCTTAGAGCAGGTCAGGCGTGTGGCACCTTGGGGCCATGGTAGTGGCCTTGGGCTGCCTTCTGAGTGAGACGGTCATCAGAAGGTTCTGTGCGGAGAGAGACAAGATTGCAGAGAGGCGGCATTCAAGGGTGGATGCAGAGACCTCGGGGGTACCGCAGTCATCCAAGGTCGCAGGCCCAAGAGCAAGCAGGCTTGGGTCTAGGAAAGGGGCGGCAGAAGCTTGAAAGGGAAGCAGCATTTCCTCCCTCTCTGTTTTCCAAGTGAGGGCAATACCATGCGCCTGGTCAGGGACCCAAATCTGTGCATCAGGGACACTGTGGGTTTCAGTGAGGCTGGGTCCAGAGTTTGAGCATCCTTATCTGCTGTGCAGGGCTGGCATCTCTAAGTGCCTGCCAGCCAAGGCCGTGGTGCTGCAAGCATCTCCAGGCACAGCGTGTCATCACTTTGGGGGGTGGAGTGAGCACACGTTGGCTCAGTGGGTCTGTGCGCGTCCCAGGCGTGCATACCCGAATCCTAAATGTGAGCCTGGGAACATGTGAGTTTGGGGGGCGTGGGGGGGTCATGGGCATGTGTATTCCTTTGTGTATACGTGTGGGTCCCTGCTTGTCTGTAGGGGGCAACAATGGGGAATGTCTTGGATTTTGGTTCAGTCACTGGGACCCCTGCTTGCTTGACATTCCACAGAGCTCAGCTCGACTTTTTATAGTGAATCAAACCAGATGGCCCCTGGGACCCAGTGGAGTTGATGTGTGCTTCTTGGGGACTTGGGTGGAGGGTCTGCCCCCTGGGGGTCTCTGACAGCTGAAGTAGGGAGGACTCCCCCTCCCTCCCTGGTGACCAAGTTGGATTGGGGCTCCCTCCACCCTGTTAGGAAGACTGTCTGATGTTTGGGCCCTGCCAGCCTTAAGTAACAGCCAGATTCCTGGACCTGAGGGCCTTCTGGAAAGGCCAGGTCTTTAGTACTGTGGAAAGGTCCCAGAGCTAGGAATCAGAGGGACCTGGGTTCAAATCCCATTTCTGTTACTTCGTCCTTCCTAACCTTGGTCCGATGACTGCACTTTCCCTGTCTGCAGAGTGGGGACACCTCCTGGTGTTACTGTGCGGCAGAGGTGAGCACTCCCCCCGCGCCAAGCACTGTGCTAGGGGCTTCATATGGAGCACCTCCTCTGGTCCGTACCCTAACCCTCGGAAATGGCTGCTGTCCCCATTTCACGGAAGGGGAAACTGAGGCCTGGGGAGGTGAAGTTACTTGCCCCGTCACTCAGCTGGGAATGGGCAGAGCCTGGGCTTAGGCCAGGTACTGTGGCTGCAAAAGCAGCAGTGTGAGACAGTGAATAGAAAGCAGGGTGCCTGCCTCCCTGTTGGTGTTTGGTCCGTGGTGTTGTTATTGATGCCAAATGGCCATTCAGGATCAAACTGCTGACCCCGAAGGATAGCTCTGGACTCTCATTTCTCATTTTAAATTTCAAGAGGGTAGTGGAAAAGCCCTAGACTCAGGAGACCGAAGTTCAAACCCTGGCTCCATGACTCCCTTGCTGCACGACCTCGTACTGGTCACATCCTCTCCCGGAGTGGGGAGGGGCCCGTCCATCAGGATCAGATGTGCACAAAAGAGCTTTGCATCCTGCTATGAGTTGACTTGTGTCCTCCCAAAAAGCTCTGTGGAAGTTCCAACCCCCACTTCAGAATGTGGCCTTATTTGGAAATAGGGTCTTTTTTTTTTTTTTTTTGAAGATTTTATTTATTTATTTGACAGAGATAGAGACAGCCAGTGAGAGAGGGAACACAAGCAGGGGGAGTGGGAGAGGAAGAAGCAGGCTCATAGCGGAGGAGCCTGATGTGGGGCTCGATCCCATAACGCCGGGATCACGCCCTGAGCCGAAGGCAGATGCTTAACCACTGTGCCACCCAGGCGCCCCTGGAAATAGGGTCTTCACAGAAGTCATCGAGTTTAAACAAGGTCACTCGGGTGGGCTCTAGTCGAATGTGACGGGTATCCTTATAAAAGGGGGAATTTGGACAGGACAGACAGGCACAGAGGAAGGACTGAGGAGACACAGGGAGAGCGTCATGTGAAGACTGGAGCTGTGCTGCCATACCCTGGGGACTTCTAGGGCAGTCGGAGGCTGGCAGAGGCGAGGCACAATCCTTCCCCTGCAGGTGACAGAGGGAGCATGGTCTCCTGGCCTCGGGAACTGTGAAACAATACATTTCTGTTCTAAGCAACGGAGTTTGTGGTGCTTTGCCACAGCAGCCCCAGGAAGCTAATACAGGCTGTGACAGAGTATCCACAGTGCCCTCCATTTTTCCCAGGACACAAACACCCTCCCCGTTTCCCTGCCCCCGCTAACCCTGTGAAGAGACCCAGGCTCCCAGAGGTGCCATCAGTGGTCCTATGACCCATAAAGTGGGTGCAGTGTCAGGATTTGAACCCAGGTCTGCCTGACTCCAAAGTCAGTGTTGCTGTGCCGGCAGCAGAGCCCGAGGCTGGGTGAGCCTGGGGCAGCCCAGGAACCAGGGCCCTGCTCTTCGGCTGTGCTCTGTGGACTGTCCCCATCCTCTGTACCCCTGCCTGCCTCCAGGCCTGTTGGGTCTCACGGCCTGGGCCATGTGGCACTTGGAGGGGAAGATGGCAGTTAGTGGCTCACTGGTGTCAGAGCGGGAGGTCCTGGCTTCCAGGCCCAACCCCTGCTGCCTGGCTGTGTGCCTTGAGCAAGTCCCTGCCCCCTTTCTGCGCCTGTTTCTTTGTCTGTGAAATGGGACCACGACTGGATCTCTGCCTTCCCTGCAGGAAGGTGGTAAGATCAGGCGTGGGAGGAAGCTCAGAGGGGCTGTAACGGGGCTGCTGCCTGGGCAGGACTTGTGAGCGGAGGCTATATAGTCCTGCTTGAGGCCACCAGGGCACTGTGTCCCTACACTGGCTGATGGCTCTGGTCTAACCCAGGGTGGGAAGGCAGGTGGGTCAGGTCTGGAAGATTCTGAAAGCTCTAACTCCCCCACCTCAGCTCTGAGTCCCCAGGGTTGCCATAGGGAAGGGGACATGGATTGGGATAATTCATGATGATAATTTATCAAATACTTGGTCCAATTACTAGTCTATTGCCTTATTTTTGTTTTATTTTATTTATTTATTTATTTTTAAAAGATTTTTTTTTTAAAGATTTTATTTATTTGGCAGAGATAGAGACAGCCAGAGAGAGAGGGAACACAAGCAGGGGGAGTGGGAGAGGAAGAAGCAGGCCCATAGCGGAGGAGCCTGATGTGGGGCTCGATCCCATAACGCCGGGATCACGCCCTGAGCCGAAGGCAGACGCTTAACCGCTGTGCCACCCAGGCGCCCCTATTTTTAAAAGATTTTATTTATTTATTTGACAGAGAGCGCACAAGCAGGGGGAGCAGCAGAGGGAGAGGGAGAAGCAGGCTCCCTGCTGATCAGGGAGCCCAACACAGGGCTCAATCCCAGGACCCTGGGATCATGACCTGAGCCAAAGGCAGATGCTTAACTGACTGAGCCACCCAGGCACCGCACTTATTTTTGTTTTAAGGTCATTTTCACAACGGCTCTGCAGAGTAGGTGATGTTGGTCCCATTTTGTAGATGAGGAAACAGGCTCAGAGAAGTGAAGTGACTTGCCCCAGGCCACAGAGGCAGGAAAGGCCAGGGCCAGGATTTGAGGTGAGGCCCAACTCAACATCCCAGTGCTCTTTCTCTGTCACAGAGGCTCCCTTGTGCCAGTGTCGGCCTGATGTTTGGCAGAGACTGGGCTGGGGCCCAGAGGAAGGGTGGAACTTGTCTGAGGCCACGCTGGAGACGGGCCAGACGCAGGTCCAGGCCTTTCTTCCTCTGCACAGAGCAGGGCTGAAGGGCAGCGCCAGATGCCTGTGTGTTTAGCAAACCCCAATTCTGAGGTCTGGAGCCTTCAGCTGCCCCTGCTGGTGTGGAGAAGGCAATACAGGCCGTCAGGCAGAGGCCTTGGGGCTGGCCTGAGGCATAGGCCTGAAGAGGGCCCGACAGTGAGGTGCGGTGCTTGGTCTCCTAGCAGACAGACCTCTGCCCTAAGCATGGCGCCCCTGGGTGGCTCAGTCAGGGGAGGCCTCAGCTAGGGTGGGGATGCCAGGCCAGTGGTTCTGGCCCATGGTGATGTCCTGTGAGTATGGCCCTCAGTCCCAGCCCTGCAGATCCCCCCCACCCGCCCCCCCAGGCAGTAAAGGCCCCGTGCTATCCTGCTTCCACTGCCAAAGAAAGAACAGGAGAGAGAATGTCTCGAATGCTGTTTTATCGCAGTAAGTTTGTCGATTCAGCTCATTACATTTCATTAGAATTATTTAATTAGAATCTTAATAAAAGAGTAAAGCAGGAAGGAGGCTGAGGAGCGGAGGTGGGGAAATCCGTGCTGAGCGTGTGAAGTAGACCCAGCTGGGGTGGTGGAGTGGCAGAGGGGCTGCTGGGACATTTGCCTGTAAAGTGAGGCAGGGGTCTGCATGCGCTGGGCCCGCTAGAGCAGGACCTGGCAGTGGGGGAGGGGAGCGCATGGAGGGCCCAGGGCTGGGCTCTCACCAAGTGGCCCCTGCGTGCCAGGTCTGCACTGAGGACACTGGGTATGTCGGGGCGTGGGGGGAATAGGACCCATTTCCTGCCCTCCAGGGAAACAGACAAGAAGCCAGACAGTTACAACGCCCAGTGCTCGGGGCTCCGATGGGGGAGGCAGAGGTTGCTGGGCCAGCCATAGAGAGGGCGTTAGCCTGGCATGGGGTTAGAAAGCTTTCTAGAACAGGGATGCCTTTGGCGACACCTGAACACTGACTTGGAGTTGACGCGGAGGGGAAGGGCTTTAAGGTTTGAAGAGAAGGCAATGAGTTTGAGGTTCCTGTGGGCATTTCAGGGGCAGGTTGGAATGGAGTTTCGGAGCCAGGACCTGGAGCCAGGTAGCTGCTTCCGCATCCCAGTGCCACCACTGTGGTCTCTGGCAAGTTATGCCACCCCTCTGGGCCTCGTTTTCCTTATCTGTGGATGGGGGCATGGACAGCACCCGCCTCACACAGGCTCTTCTGTGGTTAGATGAGCTGATACATGTCAGGCACTCAGAATGGCAGCTGGCACGTGGCCAACACTATGTGCTTTAGCTGTTAGGATTGTCGTTCTTATCGCCTGAGTGCAGACGTCCAGTTGTGATCAGTTACACATGGTTGGGCGGGGACTAGCTCTGGTAGTGGTCAGGGAAGCCGTGGGTGTGGCTGGACACCCTAAGAGGGTGTGGTGGGTACTCGTCTTGCCACTCGTCCTCTCCAGTCCTTTCCTCATTCCCCGAAGGACCCATTTTGTTCAGAGCTCTGCCCTCAACACAGCCCATGCTCTTCAGGGCAGCTGAGCCCACACTCCAGCTCCGGAGAGGGATCTGGTGAGACTCAGCCAGTCGGGTCGTAGCATTCCATCTGGTGCTGGAGCTCAGTGAGGCTGAAAAGCCGACCTGGTTCCACGGTCAGGGGAGAGAGATCCTCTCTCCCTCTGTCACTCATCCTCTCCCTCTTTGGTACAAACACAAAGAAGCCGGTGGCCGCCTTGCTACCCTTCAGGGCACCAGACCTAGCAGGAAGCCAGTCGTGGGCTGGTATACCAGCTCTCCCCCTTAAAAAAAGAAGGTGCTGATTGGTAGCGGGTTGCAGATTTCCATGGTGTAAATATCCCCTCCGTGGCCACTTTCAAGCTGCCAACAGAGCATCACTGAACGCACAGAGTGCGTGCAATCAGCTCTGCAAGCCAGAGTGAGCCGGCTCCAGCCCCTCTGGTTGAAGCCAACCCCGAGGAAGGTGGAGCTGAGAGAACAGTGCTGGGAGCTGCTGGGAGCTGTGCCATGCCCAGGGGCCCACCTGCCCCGGGCCTCCACTTTCCCAGGGTGTTCAGCCACTTGCGGCCAAGTGCACCCCCCATGCTGCGACGTGGACCGGGAAGAGAAGAGGTCCCAGGAGCAGCCTTGACTCCTCAGCATCGGCGCAGCGGAGGGAGAGGAGGCTGGGCGCTCAGCCGCTAGTGTAACTCGGCCAGGCAAAGGATCACGTTTGCATTTAGTTTTCCTCAAACTTCATCCTGCTGCAGTAAAAGATAAGAGAATTTCTAGCCCCGCTGTAAAAAACTTCCTAGGCTCCAGTCCATGCCTTGAGCCAAGAGTGCAGGGATTAAAGCTGTTATTCTTTTAATTGTCCTGTGTCATGGAAGCAGCCACCCATCTTTAAAATCTTCGTGCCATTCATGTGTTCAATGGCAGTAGCAATTGAGGCCCTCCAAGCTTTGCCTTCAGTGGCACTTTTTTCCAGATGGCCACAGGCCATAATGTAATTCATTAATTTAATTTAATTAGCTGTTTCACCACTACATACCACAGCCTGCTAGATTCCCATCCCTGGATACTAACTGGATTTTCGCTACCTTTAGTCTCAGCTAGACCAAATAATCATTTCCCCCATTTCCCTGCGGGTGTGTTGTCTGAACCCCCCCCCCCAAAAGACCAATTTCCAAACCAGTCAAATTCCCCGGTGGAAAACAATGGAGACTGACACTCACTAATTGAAGCAGGACATGAATTTGTTGGAAGGACACCAACCTGGTTCAGGGAAGGGGCAGATGTAGAAGGAGGCTCGCAGCTCAAGACGCATCCAAGGGCCCGGAGAGGAGCTTCGTGATTCCGGTGCTGCTGCCAGGGCCACCAGACGTCACGGCCTGGGCACGGCTGCTGTCCCCCACAAATGATCTGCACTGTCCTCTGTACCACCTTAGTCATCCCTGAATTCAGGGCAGGCTCCTGACTGACGGACCCTGTGAGGCTCAGCCTCTACACTGGGAGGACAGCCGCCTCTGTAAGGTTCCCCCCCAGGAGATAGTCCCACAAACAAGAAAGGGGTTTGAATGCTGAGCGGGATCGCATAAAACAGCAAACGTTACCCTTGGCTAGGCACCTTGCTAGCATTTTTGCCTGCCTTTCCTCAATGGAATCTTTCACAATTATCTTCCGAAGGGTGTTACTTTTATCAACCTCACTTTGTAGCTGGGGAAGCAAGCTCTGAGTTTCTCCATCAGTAAGAAACCCAGAGTTTGCGGGGGGGGGGGGGGGGTGGTCCTCTGAGGACCAGGCTGTGCATCATGGATGTCAGACATTTCAGAGCCAGGCTCTTGGAGGGGTTGTCCTGAATTTAGGCCAGCCTTGGTCTTTGGGTCTTGCACAGGCAGAAGGAGCCTGCCAGGTCTGAGTGCTTCCTAATTCTAGACACTTCTGCTGTTGGCTTGCCTGGGGCAGGTTCTGGACCAAGGTGGCACCATCCCGGGGGCTGTGACAGACACAGCTGAGCCAGAGGGCTTCCCTCCCAAAGCAAATGGTGTATCAGGAGCCTGTGCTCTATGTCAGGCCTCAGGATGGGGGCAGGCTGTCAGGAAGCTGGTACGCACTGCTGTGTAAACTGAGAGACGCTGGCTTCTGAGAAACAGGCGTGAGCCCCTAACCCTGTGAGTGAGAAGAGGAGAGGGTATCTGAGAAAGAGAAGGGGCACCTGGGGGGCTCTGTCGGTTAAGCCTCCGACTCTTGATTTCAGCTCAGGTCCCGACCTCAGGGTCATGAGCCCGAGCCTCGCATCGGGGTCTGCACTCAGTGCGGAGTCTGCTTGACATTCTCTCCCTCACTCTCTCCCTCTTCCCCTTCCCCTACTTGCACTCTAAATCAATCAATCGACCAATCAATGAATCTCAAAAAAAAAAAAAATAGAAGCCAGCCAGAGCCCAAGCATTGACACAGGGACCTCCTGCTGGTGGCGCAGGTCTCCCCCATCTGAGGAGCTCTCCCTCCTTAGACTGGGGGATCCTTCCAGTGGCGTGACATCTCTTTTGGCTCTCAGGAGGTTGTGTGTGCAGGGTTGGACTGGGGCACCTAAGGATGGGATGTCTCTTCCCTCAGACTAGGCTAGGCTAAGTCTAGGTCCGTGTCAGCAAAGCCAGATTGGAACTAACAGAACTGGATGGAACCTGATCACCTCGAAGGGGAAACTGAGACCCAGAGAGGGGCAGGCACCTGCTGAGTTCATCTCCCAGAGAGCCCCTGACCAGGACAGTATCCCAGGACTCCTGCCTCCCAGCCAGGAGGAATTAGGGTGACAGCGTGAGGTATGGCCTGAGGAATGTAGCTCCCAGAGCCAGGCAGGAGGAGGCAGCCCTATGGGGACCTGGGCTTGGCGCTGGGCTGACAACCCCACCCATTGGAAGTGCCTTTGGTTGTTCTGTCCTGTATGCCTGAGTCCTTGGCCAGCCTCCTGGGTGATTGCCTCATCCCACCGAGGCCAACAGATGTGCACAGCCGGAGGTGCGGCTGTCAGTGGAATCCAGCTCTGCGCATCACGGACCGGGGCCGCAGGAGATGGAAATCTGACTTTTGATCCTGGCTGCCCCCTTTCCCTGGTTGTGTGGCCCTCAGCAGGGCCATGGCCTCCCTGGGCCTCAGTTTCTTCTCTGTCTAATAGGGGAGGCTCTTCACTCTTTCCCCAGACGTCGACTGAGGACCCGTGATGTGTCCGGCTCTGTACCAGGCCCTGGGCACGAGCCAGACCGGTGGTCCCTGCCTTCAAGGAGTTTATGCTCCACGGGGAGCTGACACTGAGCAGCTGTAGCCGGTTTGATGAGCTCCCTGGTTATAAGGGTATTAACAGGAAACAGCTTCATTTTTCTCCAGTCACGGGCCCCAACTGATCAGTGGCAGATCCCAGGGTGTCGTGGTCACACTGTTATTACACGGCCATCTGTTGGAGATCCTAATCCCAGGGGCAATTCAAAGATTTCCCTTCGTTTGTCTCCAGGTGACAGACGTGTGGGACTTGGAGTGTGAGTGTGTGTGTGTGTGTGTGTGTGTGTGCACGCGCGCAGCATGGGTTCTTCTCTGGTCCCCAGTATCTGGGAGTATTTGGGAGTATGTAGTCTTGTTCTGGGATACTTCCCTCCCCTGCCATTTTTTTTTTCAAATTTAGATTTAAATTTTTATTTGTTTAAAATCGCAGTAAAATGCACCTAAGATAAAAATCTATCATTTTAGCCACGTGGAAGCGTACCGCCCCACAGCATCAAGCACACTCGCCGTTGTGCAACCGTCACCCCGTCCATCTCCAGAACTTTATCATCGGCCCCAAACAAATCCACCTCCATTCTTAAATAACAGCAGTATTGAGATATGATCCACATAACATACAATCCACCCGTGTAAAGTGCACACATGAATGGGGTTCGGGAACAGTCGCAGAGTTGTGCAATCAACATTACAATCCACTTTCGAACATTTTCATCACCCCAAAGGGAAATCTCCTCTCCACTGGAAACCCTCCCCTACCGGCCCCCCACCTTAGCCAACTGCCAACCTACATTCCGTCCGTGGATCTGCCTGCTCTGCGCATTTCATATAAATGGAATCCTCCAATATGTGGCCTTTTGAGTCTGGCTGTTTGCACTCAGCACGATGGTTTTGATGTGTGGCCATGTGGTAGCTGGTGCTTCGTTCCCCCTTCTCTGTTGTTAAGGCACAGATGTCGAGGGAATCAAGGCTCAGGAGGCCACATCTCCTTGTTATCTACCATGGCTGGGCTCCTCCCTGCGAACTGATCCTGCCGGCTGCCGGTGCCCTCAGCGGGGCGGGTGTCTGAATGCTGGCTCTCTGCTGGGCTCGAGAGTGGGCTCTTTGGGGGTCCCATGGGAGCCCTGGCCTCCACAGTCCCCTGACGTGGATATCTGGCTCTTCCATAACCTCCTGTCCCCAGCTCCTGCCTGCAGCAGTCTGCCCCATGGTTCCTGTCTCGGGACCCTTGTGTGGTGGGATGCCTTCTTGGATGGGTACCTGAGATGGCACAAGCCCGGCTCTTTTCTGTGGCATCTACTGGCCCTCAGCAAGTGTCAGGCATGCAGGTTGCCCCCTGGCCAGTTCTTTCCAACCTACTGTTTCTCTCTGCTTCTCTCCTGCCCTGCTCAGGTGGGCCCAGAACAAGTCTGCCCCACCAGCAACTGTTTCCAGGAGGGAGATGCCAACCTCGCCTCCTAGCAGGGACCTTCTTACTTCCATAATAACATGATCTTCCTGGCACCTCTCCCACAGGCTTAGTTGGGAGGGGTCCCTGCATGAAAAGGCGTCTGTCCTGTACCCTGCCCATTCTTTCTCTTATACTGCCTTTCCCTGGAAGCCTGCGTGGGGTGGGATATGAGCGGGCTGCTGGTCAGTCTCAGAGACAAAAGACACCAGACTGGCAAGAGAAGTAAGGGTTTTGGTGCTACAAGTCTTGGGTTCTGGCCCCCACGCTGTCCCTCACTGGGCTGTGAGCCAGGATCAGTCCCTCCCCTCTTTGTCAGTTTCCTCCTTTGTCAAATACTCACCCTTCTTCCTCTTCCTCCTCTTCTTCGTCGTCTTCTTCTTCTTCTTTTTCTTTTCTTTTTAAGATTTCATTTATTTATTTGCAGAGGGAGAGAGAGAGTGGGAGAGAGAACAAGCAGGCAGAGTGGCAGGCAGACAGAGAGGGAGAAGCAGGTTCCCCACTGAGCAGGGAGCCCGATGTGGGGCTCGATCCCAGGACCCTGACACCATGACCCGAGCCAAAGGCAGACACTTAACCAACTGAGCCACCCAGGCGCCCCAGATACTCACCCTTCTTAATTTATTTTATCTCCATTTTACAGATGGCTCAGAGACGGGAAGCGAGGCAGTGGTGCCCAGGCCCCCCAGATCCAGCCCAGGGCTCTTTCCTCTACACCTGGTCATCACCCTCCCCGGGGTCTGCGTAGGGCCAGTCCCAGGAGACTCACGGTAGGCAGTCAATGCAGAGGCCCAGATTTCCGTAGGCTGGTGGCACTGGGGCTCTCATGATAGTCAGGCTGGGGGAGTGCAGCCTAAGCCAATCCCCTTCCCNACACCCACCTCTGTGCCTTCCTGGGAGCTAACTCTGATTTCCCTGGGGCCCCCTCTGATCTGTGCAGACCTCGCAAACACCAGACTTCAGCAGTGCCACAGCATTCCCAAGGGCCTCATACCTGGATCCCTGCTTCCCACATACTGCGTACCCGCGTGTGCTTGCCAATGCCGGGCCGAGGGGGTGAGAGGGAGGGGGATGAGCTCGGGAATCTGGAGCACTGCACTGCAGGAGGGGCGGATCTTCAGCTGGGCTCTCCTCTCCTCACTAGGCTTCTCCTGCCTACTCTCACCCTGGGCAGGTCTCAGGCTGAGAGGCTGGGAAGTCAGAAGCCTGACAGTCCTTAGTCCCTCTCAGACAGATTCCCATCCCTGAGCCCCAGCCCAAGGTTTAACCCTGACTCTGTTTCCAGGCCAAGACCCAAACCTGCCCTAGACCTCCGTGCTAAGTCCCAATCATAGTCCCTAGACTGAGCCCTGGACCTTGTTCCAGACTGGGCCCTGGCCTTATTCTAAGACTGAGCCCCCATCTTTTTTACAGACTGTTCTTTGACCCCAGTTCCAGGCTGAGCTCTGACCCAATTCCAGACCATTCCCTGACCCTGGTTCCAGGTTGAGCCCTTATTATAGATGAAGCTCTAAACCTAATCCCCAACTAAATCTTGGCTCTGGTCAGAAATTCAATCATTACCCAGCCCTAACTTCAGTCCCGACCTCTGTCCTTGGCTGAACTGTGACCGTGGCCACAGACTGATCTTAAATTTCCAAACAACAAGTCAACCCTTGACCTGAAACCTAACCTAAGAGGGAGCCAGGATCCCTTCAGACGGCAGAATCGGTGCTGGAAACTAGAGGGAGTATTAGTGTTTCACGGGGCACAGCTGTAGGCACTGTGTGTGCAGGCATGGAGGGGAGAACCGAGACCGGCAGCAGCCATCTCAGAGAAGAGAAGAGACTGACAAGGACTGGCATCCAAATAGGAGGGGTCTGGGAGGGCTCTGGAATTGAGGCACAACCCTGATTCTAATCCGGGCTCTCTCATGTGTTGTAACCCTACTTTGGGCGAGTCCCCTGGCCTCAGTGAGGTGGTTTCTTCATCTTAAAATGGACCCACTGCTTTCCTCATGGGTTGTGTAGCTCCTTGAGAGCACTGTTGTCCATCTTGCCTTTCGGGGTCTTACATACTGTCTCCTTTGCCTGAACAGCTATTCTTTCCTTGCTCACCCCTGTACCCCCAAGGTGAAATACCCCTTCCTCTAGGAAGTCTTCCTGAAGCTCCTTGTGGTGGATGTAAGATGCACCACGCAGATTGCCCTTCGGTGAAAGACTTGGCGTCCTGGGTCTGGGGTGCTGCCCACAGACAGCCTGCACACTTCAGCCACCACCCCGTTCAGGGCTGCCCATGTCTGGTGACTGCTCAGTGAGCACTGGCGGAGAGGAGAATCAGAGGACTCCTCCCAGCCCTCTCAACCAACCCAGGGCAACTGCGAAGAGCTGTTCTCACTCCAGTGCTCCCCTAGGGGCAGCTGAGGTCCTTGGACCAGTCCTGGGGTCTCCCCTTTCCTCCCACCTGGTTTCCTTCCCCTCTCTTCCATGGGTGTTGATCTCAGAACACTAATACACACCTACATGCTGACCTCCGTCTAAATTTCTGCCTCCAGAGAACCCAGCCTGTGACACCCCTAGTCCAAGTCCTGAGTCACTCCCACGACATGTGGTCATCTCCTTTGTAATGCTCACAACAATTTAGGGCACCTGTCTACTTTCACTAGAGTTCTTGTGCAAGGCGGCCGTGCACACACAGCACTAGCTCCCCTTGGGGCAGGTTGAGAGTACCAGGGAGGAACTGAGAGGCAGAGTAGTAGGGTGTCCGCAGCCCCTCGAACTCTCAACACGCTCAGTGTGGCCCTCAGCATGGCCAGTGTTCCAGCAGAGAGGAGCCCACCGCAGCCAGTGGGCCGGTCGTGCAACAGGCTCCAGGAAAAAGGACCTACCCATCACTCTTGGGCTCAGAGGGACGAGGGCACATGCAATTTCTCTAAGTAATAAGAAATACATTGAGGGATGTGTGGCCATGAGCCGCTCCCCGAGGACTCAGGGAGAGCCTCGAAGGTGTTGGCATGCAGGATCACCAGTATTTGCCAAAGCGGACATGGGCGGCTCCTGGCAGACGGGCCTGGTCCAGCCAAGCCAGCTCTCTGCTAAGCTACCAAAAGTGAGAGGGAAGTCGGGCCCTGCCAGAGCGCCCCAGGGTTGTCTCTCATAACAGTACACACCTCGTGAGGGTAGGAGCTGAGTCTGTCTTGTTCCCTGCTCAATAAATTGTTTGGGTGCCGTATGGATAAATAAACACAGATCAGTAGATAAGGGACGGAAAAGCAACGTACAAACCTGAAGCATGATGCAAGGTGGAGGATCATGGGGGGGAAATGCTCCTTCCAAGGAGCATTCCTTAGGAAGGGCAAAGGGGAAAAAAAGGTCTATTAATAGACCCGATTAATAAACATTCAGCCAAGGTAAATGTTAACAGGAAGTACCTCTACAAATGTTGGCGGTCTCTCCCGCAGGGCTCAGGGTAGGCTGGCATGCGGGCAAAGAAGGCATCCTCCCTTCTGTTTGCTCAAGGCAGCCTCATTCCTAGGGCAGCCTGCCCCCTGAGTCCCAGAGTGGGGGCCACTGTCCAGGCTTGCTGCCTCCTGGAAGCTCACGCTGCTCCAGCTACTCCTGCCCCGGAGATGCTCCCTAAACACGCCAAGTTTGTTCGTACCTCAAGGCCTTCCCCCCTGCCATTGCCCGTCTTCCCCTCACTTCCTTTAGTTTCTGTACAAACGTCACCTCCTCAGAGAGGCCTTTCCTGACCCCAATCTAACATAGCTGTCGCTGTCCCCATCACTGCTCATCTCTCCCTCTGCCTCTCTCTCTCTCTCTTAATTGCCTAACTCTGTTTTAATTTATTGAAGGGACGTATTGCAACCTGAAATTGTATATGTAATAGATACGGTTTTAAAAAACAATTATGTTTGTCCAACTCCCCCTCTAGAATGAGGACAGGGAATTTTTCTGCCCCATTTACTGCTGTATCTGCTAGAAGAGTGCCTGGCACCTGAGTAGACAATAAAACGAACAAATAAGTTAGGGGTGACCTGGACAGAGTCCCTGTCCTCAACCAGCTCCCCTTCTAACAGGCAGCGCTGACAGCTAACCAGTTTCTCCACTGCAGGCGGGTGGTGTGACGGGGGCACGCAGAATGCTCTGGGGGCAGTGAGGACAGCATATAACCCTGCTGGGAGGGTGAGCAAAGGCTTCCTGCGTGAGGCTGCATCTCACCAAGACCTAAGGGCTGAGTGGGGTCCTCCAAGTGCGGGGGAGGAGGAGTGAGTCCTGGACGGAGGGATGTACAGGCTCAAAAGCCTGAAAGCAAGAGAAAATCTGGCAAGTTGGAGGAAGGTAAAGAAGTTTTGTGGGACTGGACCAGAGAGGGGAGGAGAGAAGGGGTGCAGTAGAGGCTGGGTGGTGGGCTGGGCAGGGGTCCCCTCATGAAGGACCTGGAGCAGACGCTGAGCTTGGAATGACATAACCAGATCGTACTTCTGCATACCAGTGTTTTCTCACCATATCCAGCATCTCTTGTCCCAGTGATCGAGACCGTTCACAGAATATTTTACATGTAGCCTACTCATTTTATGTATATGCATTCATTTAAAAAGGAAACCCTTGTAACACTATCCTAATTTGTGTCAAATGTGCAAAGTGACAGTAAAATGAAACCTAATGAAAATGAAATATTCTTACATTCCATTGCCTGCCTAAGGCCCTGATCCCAAAGTCTACCTTCTCTTGTTAAAAAGGGAGGTTAAAGAATCAGCAAAGTGCTAAAGACACAATAGCACCAGGTGGGACTTTCTCCTTGACGTAATCATCAGAAAGATGGAAAGAGGAGTCAAAGGGCATATATATTCCTTGCTATGTGATTCAGCGTTACTTCAAGCTGTGTCTGGATTTCTTCTAAGATTATAACTCCGTAAAATAATTTTATGCACAACCACTGGTACAATTTCCACACTTTGAGAAACTCACTGTTTCAGGTGTCTTTGAATGGGAGTAGAGTATAGAAGAGGAAATGGAGCAAATGACCAAGAAAACTAAACAAACCAGTCAATCAAATTTTGTCCCCTAAGCCTTCCTACATTGGAAAACCCACTCACCCATTTAACCACCTGGGCATCTACCTGCCTCCCCCTGTGCCCACCCACCTTTTTGCATGTCTGCTCCCCCACTCACAGATCCCATTTACTTACCCACTTCCTCACCTGCCCTCCATTTACCTGAATATATGCACCTGTCCCATCTACCAAATATATGCACCCACTCCCTCCACCCAAATACTCTACTTAACATTCCCCATCCATTCCTTTGTCTACCTATCCACCTATTTCCCATCCATCCGTCCATCCATCCATCCATCCATCCATCCATCCATCCATCCATCCACCTATCCACCCACCCAACCTTCCATCTATCTATCCATCCCACATAACAAATTCCACACTTACTCTCTTAACTCCTGGTTCTAATCTTCCTAAAAATAGAAACCGTGGCCATGACCTCTTTTATTGAGTTCTGACTTGGGGGTTCATTGCCTCTTACAAGCTTTGGTTCCCCCTGAGCTGCCCCTTAGGTAGTCCCTGAACGGAATCTCTGAAAATCACCTTATTCTTGTTGTTCCTGCCCTCTTCCCCTCATACACTGCTCCCCACCATGGGTTTTATTTACCGTAACCTTACCAGGGCAGTGTCCTGGATTGTCAAAACTGAAAGGGACTGCAGAGACCACTGAGCCCAAAGCTTTCAGCTTCTAGATGAGAAAGCTGGGGTCCACAGCAGGCAAAGTCACAGATTGAGCCAGTCACAGTACTAGTAAACTTTTCTTTCCTAAGCTAAATCCTTTAGTCCCCACAAAGTACTCATGGATTTCCAAAATGGCATCCTATGACATCATTTCCTTGAGTGGCTTTTCACTCAAGGACATGGGCTTCACAGAAGAGGGGGTTGTAAGTGGTCTGGTCTCTTAGTCCCTACATCCCTATTTCCTAGAGGACAGGATGTGTAAGATTTTTTTTTAGAAGATTTTATTTATTTATTTGAGAGAGAGCATAGGCAGGGGAAGGGCCAGAGGGACAAGCACACTCCCTGCTGGGCAGAGAGCAGGACATGAGGCTTGATCCCAGGACCCTGAGATCATGACCTGAACAAAAGCCACTTAATTGAGCCACCCAGGTGCCCCTAAGATTTTTTTTTTTTAAAGCAGGGCTTGAACTCACAACCTGAGATCAAGACCTGAGCTGAGAGCAAGAATCGGACATTTAACCAACTGAGCCACCCAGGTGCCCTGTGAGATTTTTTTTTTTTTTTGAACAAAGGTTTCTGGTGCTAAGAAAATTTAAATCCTTTGTTCTCATCCATTGCCCTCATTTCATGGACAAGGAATAGGTCCAGAGAGGAGAAGGTTCTTGCCCAAAGTCATACGGCAGGTAAGTGGCAGAGCAGGTTTGCTAACCAAGGTTTCCTGGTCTTGTCTTTTTCCTTTGCTGAGTATCTGCTGACTTTACAGGGACTTGAGTTGTGGTGGCTGGGGAAGAGGGAATGCCATTCTTTTACTCCAAGAATTCCCAGACCTAGCTTAGGGAGGGCAAGTGATCCCATTCGCTGCTTATGGACTGAGGACATATTACATTTTAAAAATCAAATGTGGTCCTCTGGACTCCTGGACTCCCTTCACTGGGCCCTGGCTGCCAAGGGGAGGCGAGCAGGGGTACCAATTATACCTACCCCACGCCCTTCCTTTCTGATGGCTCTCTCTCCTTAACAGCTGTCTCCTTGCTCTACAAAATTCTGCCTGTTAAAGTTATGAGAACTGAGCACACTTTGTTCACTGTGATTGTGGGTTTTGCTGCTGAAATTGATAATCCCTCTTGGGAGAGACATGAGATGCTTTCCTCCCTTGATACGCAGTGAGAATTGCTCTCTGCTCCCTAGTGGAGGGTAGAAGTGTCAGGGTTCTGTGGACTCCTCTAGCTCAGCTGTATTTGAAGCTCAGCCTATCGATGTACTGTGGGAGCCAGGGGCCAAGCTCCATCCACAGCATCTGACCTTGTCCTGAAACCTTCCACCTATACCGCCTGTCACTCTCAGAGTTCTCTGGGCTCGTCAACATTTGCTAAAGCATCATCCTTGTTTATTTATAGGATGGCCGTATGCCCTACCCCTGGCCTTTTAACACAGGTGAACTTGTCTTTGCATGACATCATGCAGCTGCTGCCTGAGTTCAAATTCCAGCTGCCCTGTTTACTAGTTATGTGCTTTTGGGCAAAGTACTTTTTTTTTTTAATATCTTTTTTTTTAAAGATTTTATTTATTTATTCGACAGAGATAGAGACAGCCAGAGAGAGAGGGAACACAAGCAGGGGGAGTGGGAGAGGAAGAAGCAGGCTCATAGCGGAGGAGCCTGATGTGGGGCTCGATCCCATAACGCCGGGATCACGCCCTGAGCCGAAGGCAGACGCTTAACCGCTGTGCCACCCAGGAGCCCCTTTTGGGCAAAGCACATAACCTCACTTGGCCTCACCTTCCTCATCCATAAAATGGAGCTATAAACTAATAGGAAAATCAGAGAAGATAGGAGGTAGAAGATAGGAGATAGAAGTGAGAGATGTGAAGGAAGAGGAGAAGAAGAGCAGAGGAAAGAGACTTATGGGCAGAAGAGAACAGCATGTACAAAGATCCTGTGGCAAGAGGACGCAGAGTGATTCCTAGGGACTGAAAAAAGGCCCAGGATGGTGGAGATACTGTAGCATGGCTTACTCAGCATCTTTCGTAGTGTGCCTTCCCGTACTAGAAAGACCAAGAAGCTAGCCTTCCGAAGCCAGGCCTCCAGAGCATCACCACGGATGCACTGCGGACATTAACACTGTAGGGCAGAATCATGCCACTCTGATTTGGGGGCGAGGAGACTTTGTTTTTCTGCAGCAGCTGCTGCAAAGGGCCTAGTGTCTAGACCCTCGTTTGCGAAGAGCTTGGGGCCCCCATTCTCTCAGGGGATCAGGGCAGGGTTTAGTCCTGGAGCCAGCCGTGGTGGTGCCGGCATCCTGATCTCCCAGTGTCTTGACCACAGCAGAGGCTGCAGTGTCATTCTGGGGATCATTTCTGGAAGCTCAGCCAAGAACCTACCTCTCCAGCCCTCCCTACAGTGCTGTGGGTACCTTTTCTCTGTCTTAAATTCCTTTCTGCTTAAAGGAACTGGAGCGGTTTCTGTGATCAGAAGCTGAGGCCGGCTGTGGTGGATCAGAAGGCCACCAATTCTTCCCCATCAAGAAATGGAGCTGCTTTTCCTCCCCTTCAACCTGGACTGGGTCTGTGACTTCTTAACCAAAAGATAGTGGCACAAGTGGTACTCTATTCCAGGCCTAGCCTTGAAGTTAAGAGCTAGACGTTTCTACATTTTACCTTCTGGAATGCTCACTTTTGAGACACTCCAGCTGGCATGCTGTGAGCATCCCAAACCACATGGAGAGGCCCTATGTAGCCTTTGGTCCACAGGGCCGGTTGAACTCCTAGGCAACAGCCAGCATCCATCACCAGAGAGCTGAGTGAGCATCTTGGAGGCCCAGGCTGGTTACAGCTCCAGATGACGTCAGCCTCAGAAGAACCACACAGCAGAGCCTAGTCAAGCCCAAGAATCACAAGAGGTAACAAACAGGTGTGGTTTTAAGGCACTACGTTTCAGGGTGACTTGTTATGCAGCAACAGATAACCAAAATACTGACTGATGCAGGTGGGAGGGGGTAAGAGGAAGTGAGATGAAGCTGGGCAGGTCAGCAGGAGTAAATTACGTGGAACCTGGTTGGCCACGGTCAGGAGTTTTGTTGTCATCCTGAGAGCAGAGGAAAACTGTGGCAACATATTAGGCAGAAAGACGACATGTTCGCATTTACCCTTCGTACGGACCACCCCGCCTGCTGTGTGGAGAACAGACTGGAGAGGTGAGCCAGCCTGACTCACCTGTTGTTAAGGCTGTGGCTTGGGCTGGGGGGAGAGGGGTAGTAATTGAAAGGGAGCAAAATGCGTGGCTCAGAGATACTTAGGAGATAAAATTGTAATGTTGGGTGATGGCTCGGGGACAGCTGGTCATCTATGTGGGCTTTACCCATTCTGTTCCTGCTACTCTCAGGCCCCTGTAACTCAGTACCTCATATCTCTACGGAGGCATAAAAGGGAACGAGCGAGGGCTCAGGTGTCAGATACATTGGATGTGAATCCCAGATTCACCCCACCCCCTACCTTCTGTGTTACTTTGGGCAAGTCACCTAACTGCTCTGGACCTCACTCTCCCTCTTCAATCAAATGGAGGTAATAAGAAGATGATCAGATAATCCCACTGGTTTATTGAACAGTGCCTGACGCACAGTAGGCATGCAATAAGCAGTTGTTGAATGAATGAATGTAATGGACTGGAACCAATGGGGTACGGGGGGAAAAATGGCCTTATTTTTCTTCTCCACCTGCAAACTTCTTTGGTCAAAGGCAGTTTTTCCTTCTTTGACTCCTGATAACAATCAGGCAGATCCATGACTTTCTGGTCCCTTTGGGCTAAAATAACAGTTTCATTTTGGTAATTAAAACTCACTTCCAGTAATTGGAAAGTCCATTCTGACCCAGTGAAATGTAACATTGTGATTTCCCATCCAGTTCAAAGCTCAAACAAATCCCTCCTTCACTGAGTACCTACTATGTGCCAGACCCTGTGCTGGGGGCAGGTAGAGTTGCCAGATCAAATTCAGGAAGCCCCATAAATTTGAATTCCAGACAAATTAGTGAATAATCTATTAGTATATGTATGTCCCAAATACTGCACGGGGCATACTTACAGTAGAAATTATCTATGAGGTGCACCTGGCTGGCTCAGTCCGAGGAGTACGCTGCTCTTGATCTCAAGGTCAGGAGTTCGAGCCCCATGTTGGGTGTAGAGATTACTTAAATGAATAAACTTAAAAAAAAAAAAATCATTGGTTGCTTATTGGAAATTCAAAGGTAACTGGACTCCCTGTATTTTTATTTGGTAAATCGCAGCCCTCATCCGCCTTGCCCTATCCCGGGGGTGTATGAGCCCTCTCTGCCTCTGCCAAAGGCATTTGACTCTAGGTGAGCAGACAGGTTGAGGAATGCCTTTCTCTCTATTTTCCCCTTAGCCCATTTGCCCTGACGTATATCTGCAAGAATGGTTTGAGCGGCACTCCTTTGTCCTCCTGACTGGCCCCACTGCCTATAGGTTTCCACTGTTACAGCTACAATCTTTTGATCTTCGGAAACTTGTTTCTTTTCAGATGGTTAGGAAAGCACGTCTCCCTCTGGGAGGGTTAAAGCTCTATCAGCTAGTACTTTAGGTGACATTGGACGGCGAGCAGGAGTTTCTGAGAAGAGCGCTCAGTGGTGATTTCCTGGAAGGGGTGGGGGAGGTGCTGCCAGAAGGGTGGAGAGTGGCCTGATTCAGGAGTGAAAGGGACCCAAACTGGGGATCCTGGGCCCAGCTTACTGGCTGAGCAGGATACTCCCTACCCTTATCTGAGCAACAGGCTGAAGGGAAAGCACCTGGAGAGGGCCTGGAAGAGGCCACTGTCCACCTGGGTGGTGAAAGGGAAGCACAGGGAGAACTGGGCTGGAGACGTGGACAGGGACAGGCTAAAGAGTGTGGGTTTGGGGCAAGGCTCTTCCTCTTGGGCTACAGAGCCCCCATCTTAACATGGACATTTGGGGTAGCCCACCAGACCCCTGTCCCCGTCTCCTTTGATCTTTATCTCTGCCTCCCCAGGGCGAGCTGGACTTTCTGCTGGGTCCTGCCAGTCCCCCTCCCAGGAGAGTCTGCTGCTGTGTCTGCCACCCTCTGTCGCCACGGGCACGTGGGGCCTGGCACAGAGGGGGATGCACATGCCCACGGGAGGGACAGCCTTTCTCCCATCTGTCCTCAGGCCCTGACCCTGGTTTTCTGTCCAGAAGCGGAGACCAGGTACGGGGGAGGGCAAAGAAGGGAAGGGACCACTCTCCTGTCTTTAGCTCCTCCTTCCGCTGGCCTCTGTAGGTAATCACTGAGCCTTTGGGGGCTCCTATCGTGTAAGTAGTGTTACTTCCAGTTTTCCCCACTGGCAGTTTAGGGCTCGGGGTCCTTGGTTCCTCTAAGTTACAACCCATTGATCTGCTTTTCTGCCTTCCAAATTTTGTTAATGTTATCTCTTTGTGCTAATTATCCCTGTGGTTTTATGCCTTGAAAAAAATCCCTTTTGCCTTCATGTTAGAGGAGCGTCAGGAGGGAGCCGAGTTGGGTGTACGCATGCCCCATCTGTCTTACTTAACCGGATTTCATTGTCACTCTGATTTAATCTTTGCAACAATACCAAGGGGCCACTTATTACCCTCATTTTCCCAATGAGGGAACTGAGGCTCAGTGATGGTGTCCACAGAGCTTCTAAGTGGCAGCACCTGGGACCTCCCACAGCCCTCTGTCTCCAACACTCTTTTCATCTTACGCCGCTCTCCTGGCAGTGTCCCGAGAAGGCTGTGCCCTCCTCACCCCCCAGAAGTCGGCCTCCTGTGTGGTAAAACCCCAGTTTGCCGGAAGGACGCCTTGGGGTGATCACGCCTTCCTCCATCTGTGTGTCCTCTGCCAAGCCTTGTGCAGGAGCTGAGGCACTATGCGAGCGATAAGCTACTGTCGAACACAATTAACAATCGGCAATGACCTTAATGTCCAACTATGGCAGATTGGGTAAATAAATTACGGTATACCCATTTAGGAAATACTATCTGGCTGTCAGAATGATGAGGTAGAAGAATGTTTAATTTCATGGAAAAATGCTCCTGACATATTGGTAAATCGAAAAAAGCACACTTTCCAAGCAGTATGTGCCGTATAGCAACAATAACACACACATATAATAACAAATTAATAAAAAAGCAAGTAACACTTACCTGCAACCCTTGATCCTTGAGGATAAGTTCCAAGCCAATATTCAAAGTCAGAAGGAATTCTCTCTGCCCTAGGATATGAGATCAAGTCTTAACGCCTTAGTTCTACACTTCTCCCACCTCTACCTCCCCTCCCTTGCGATCCTGAAGCCTGCAGTTCACAGCCCGTGGAGAAGAAAGTGCACTGATCATTCCTTCACCCTTACCTGGGGCTTCGTGAATTTCTACTCCTGGAATACCGTGGGTACTGAGAACATTTTAGATAGTCAAGTTTTCTTTTTACCATCAACCTGGGCACTTGAGAACACCCCTGTCTCTCTCTCTCTCTTTTTTTTTTTTTTCCTTTGGGGGAGAGTAGGGGTGAGTGAGTGAGCGAAAGGGAGGGAAGTGGCAGGGAGTTTGAACGCTGAAAGAATACCCCCACTGCACACTAAATGAGGAAAAATGTACCAGAAATGTAGCCACAGCCTACTTTACGAAACACTGGATTTCCTTTTCTAAAGTTCCCCTGGACTAGGATAAAGATTTATGTCTTCAGGATACCTTAGAATAGTGTGCTTCAAAATGAGGATCATTAGCCGTTACAGCTGCGTTGCCCAGTCCAGTAGCCACTAGGCACGTGGGGCTGTGGTGCACTTGAAATGCGCTATAAATGTAAAAACCACACTAGACCATGAAGACTTGGTATGTAAAAAAGAACATAACTTATTACTGATTTTAAAATAATTGAAATGATAATATTTTAGCTAGTTTGGATTAAGTAAAATACGTTATTAAAGTTAACTTCACCTTAAAGATTGTTTAAGTTAAAAACCTTTTTAAAGCCCTATGGTCTCAGTGGCTTGACACAACATGGATTAATTTTTCATCTGAGCTTCAGGACTATGCAGCCAATGCCGATGTGCAGAAGGCTCCGCTCATCGTAATCATGCAGGGACTCTGGCCGATGGAGCAGCTGCCGTCTCGAGCGCTGTAAGTCACCTTGTTAGAGGGAAAGCCGTAGCTCTGGAGGACATGGTTCTGGCAATCACATGCTCTGGCCTAGAAGTGACACCTGCCATTCTGCTTACAACTCATTGGTCAGAATTAGTCACGTGGCTCCATTCAACCGCAAGGGGGTGGGGCAATTCTACCGCGTGCTCCAAAGGCAGACATCCAGAAATACCTGGCAAACGGGGCAAATGACCCACTCGGTTTCTATCAGCTTTTAATTTTTTAAAAAACATAGAGAATAGGATAATAGAAAAAGTAGAATGGAACAAAATAGGAAAGAGAGGGAATCGCAAAGCTTTTAAATCATGGTGAGGCTCAATAAGTGTTTGTGGAACGATGAAAATTCTTTCTGAAGAGGGATCGTTGCCACAACAAACATGTCTCTTTTCTTTCCTACTAACAAAGTGCTTGCCCACTGGTTACCCCAGTTGTTTATTATGGGTCCCCTTTATGGATGAAGAAATTGGTTCAGAGAGGTGACTGATCTGCTCAGCTCATCCAATCAAATGGCAGAGCTGGGGCTTGGGACAGGGAAGCTAACTGGTGGGGTTCTGTTTTCAAACCCATCTTACTTTTTTGTTTATCAACCTTGAATCCTAAACTTGATTTTTTCTATTTTTTCGAATCATACAAATGTTTAACATATACTGGATTTAGTACTAACATCATTGTTATTTTGTAGCCAAGGAAACTGAGGCAGAAATAGATGAGATGACCTGTTCAAAGTTACATAGTCAATAAGAGGGAGGACTTGGGTTCATATGCAGGTCTCTAAGATTCAAGGCTGTAACCACAATTCTTTTGCCACTCTGCCTTATTGATCTGGTTTTAAAAAACACTTGAAGGCCATAACGGATAAGGCTTGAGGATATTTCCCAAGATTGTTTGGTCCATGTGGTCCTCACCCAGCAACACCTGCTTGATGCCTTGGGCCCTTGTTATCATCCTAACACCATAAGAGCAGATACGTTGAGATCCTGCCTGGAATCTGGAACCGCACTAAGCAACCCATAGACATGAAAAAAACAGACAGACAGACAGACAAAAATTCCCTAATATTAGCAAGTGGAACCAGATGACTACATTATGCCAGGGTTACATTTTAAAGATACCATTTCATTTCTAGCTTTATGGGGCTTGATGTAAGCTTTTGGAAGCGTACTTTTATGAGACTCAGATATTTATTTTACATGCTCTTTAAAAAGTGCCAGTACCATAAATAATAGCCAATATTTAGTTTTTAGTTCCTGCTGTATGCCCTGCACTCTGATAAGGAATTAACGTGGATTATTTCATTTAATCCTCACAATGTGAACGAGGTAAATGTCATCTTGGATTTCAGGAGTGAGAAGAACCTCATCCCCTTGCGTGCTTGTGAAAGCGGCCGCTGGGGGTATTCTCAAGTACTGAGAGCCAGCCGCTGCTCCGCCTCTAACTGCAAGTTACTTACTTACATGCTTTGATCCTTAGATTCCACATCTGCGACTTTCTACCATTGAGCTGGATGATCTAGAAACTCCTAGAGAGGAGGGGCCTGCCTGAGCAGTGCTTAGCACAATAGGACTTTCATTTGAAATGAAAATCCATGTCTAATTTAATTTTCACTTGACAAATGAGAGTTTTCATAGGGACCATGGACAGAGTATTTGAAAACGGAGTTTCCCTCCTGAAAACTTTGTTACAAAGTTTCAGTTTGGGTTGCTAGCTTGCTTGCCACTAGAAAATGAGGCAGCCGTGATTCTTTTTCTTTCATAACGTTGGTTCCCATCGCTCAAGTGCTCACTACGTGCCAGAATCTGTGCTCAGACATTTATGAGGATTCGCTCCTGTAGTCCTCATAACCACCCTATGTGGTGGGTACTGTGAACATGTCCATTTCGCAGATGAGGAAACCGGGGACTCAAGAGGTGGGCAATTTGCCCAAGGTCTCAATGCTGGTAGGAGACTGAGTCCAGACTCAAAACTGGTACTCTGACTCTAGGGTTCTTACTCTCGCCGCTCTGCTTTCTCTTCTTCAGCATACTGAGGACCTGGGCTTGGGAGGCGGATCAAGAGCAAGTCCAGCCCAGCTCCTGCTCACTTGGAGGGTGAGCCTGACGTTTGCTTCAGGCTCTGTATGGTCAGCTATCCCACTGAATTCTCACATCGTCTTCCTGAGGTGTGTATTACTATTGACCACCCCCCCCCTTTGACAGATGGAAAAATCGAGGCTCAGAGAGGTCAGACAAGTTGCCGAGATCAACCGGTCAACGTGTGGCAAAGCCAGGCCTCTCTGACTTCAAAGCCAGGGTTTCTCACCCTTGACACTGTTGACATTTGTGGCCGGACAGTTCTTTTTCTTTTCTTTTTTTAAAAATATTTTATTTATTTGTTTGATAGAGAGAGAGAGCACAAGCAGGGGGAGCGGGAGAAGGAGAAGTAGGCTGAGCAGGGAGCCTGACACAAGGCTCGATCCCAGGACCCTGGGATCATGACCTGAGCTGAAGGCAGGCACTTAACCGACTGAGCCATCCAGGCACCCCGGGACAGTTCTTTATTGTAGGGGGCTGTCCTGTGCATTGTAAGATGTTTAATAGCATCCTTGACCTCTATCCACTAGATGCCAGTAGCACTCCTCTCCCAATTGTGACAACCAAAATTCTCTCCAGGGGCGCCTGGGTGGCACAGCGGTTAAGCGTCTGCCTTCGGCTCAGGGCGTGATCCCAGCGTTATGGGATCGAGCCCCACGTCAGGCTCCTCCGCTATGAGCCTGCTTCTTCCTCTCCCACTCCCCCTGCTTGTGTTCCCTCTCTCTCTGGCTGTCTCTATCTCTGTCGAATAAATAAATAAAATCTTTAAAAAAAAAATTCTCTCCAGACTTCACCAAATGTTCTCTGGGGGCAATATTGCTCCCGGTTGAGAATTCTTGCTCCTGGCTGACTGGGTGACTTCTGATGTGGGGTTGGGGACTCAGGTAAGACAAGGTGAAAGGAAATTTCATGACTTTCTTCTAAGATCCATGAGGGCAGGGGCGCCTCATAGGGCTCCCTGCTGAGCAGGGAGTCTGCTTCTCCCTCTCCCTCTCCCTCTGTGTGCTCTCTCTCTCTAATAAATAAATAAAGTCTTAAAAAAAAATCCATGAGGGCAGGTGTCCGGGGCTCTGTGACTCAGAAATCAGCCCCCACTGCACATCGAGGTATCGACTAGGTGTTGTACCCTGCTGGTGTGAGCCCACCTGGAGGGACTTTTATCTTGAGACCGAGGGCATGTGCTCTCACTGGGCAGGGCCCCAGTCATCACTGTCTTTCCTGCCCAGGGTTCAATTTATCTGGAGGCCATTAAGGAACCTGCCTGATGATTATCTCTTGGCTCAAACTTGGCTTTATCTCTGGTCTTTGATTCTAAATGGGACTAATGACCACTGGAGATTCAGATTCCCCACCAGCTGCCCTGCCCAGCACCTTCTTGATGACCTGAAGGGAAGCCCCTCGAAGCCTGGTTCACTGCTCCCATCTCAACAAATGCCTCCACCTCCGGGGCAAGTTAGAGAGCTGGGAATCAGCGCAGATGTCTCCCTCTCCATCAATGTCCTACTTCAAGTATTGGCCAAGTCCTATCCATTTTGGATTCTAAATATGATTTAGATCCTGCAGTCCTGGTGACTCCCACTTCCACAGGCCGAGGCACCATAGACTATAGCAATATCCTCCGAAAGGCACCCACTTTGTTCACTCCTGCCTTCCATTCTGTTGTCCACGCTGCGGCTAGAGCAGCCTTTTTAAAATGTTAATCTGAATCTACTACCCACCTACCTCTATACACACATTCCTACTCCGGCCTGCAGTCATTCAGTGATGCTACTTGTCTTTTCCCCGTCTCTCTCTACTCCAGACTTACTGGCTTTTCTGTTCTCAGAAGCACCATGTTATCTCCACTTCGGGGCCTTTGCACATGTTGTCCCCTCAGCTCTGTGTTCTCACTATCCCTCTTTGCTTACGTAACTCCGTTCAGCCTTAGGGGAAGTCTTCCCTGACCACTTTTCACCCACCCGCAGTCTAGGTCTGGGTCCGTTGTTCCAAGTTCTACAGCGGCGTCTCTCTCTTTCCTCACTGTCATCTCAGCCTGTGTACATATTTGGGGATTGCTTATTTGTTGAAACTCCTCTTCCCCTTGAGACTGTAAGCTCCACAAATGGGAACAACGTGTCTATTTTTGCTCACCATTATATCCCTAATGCCTTGCATATTGCCTGGAACATAGCAGGCACTTTATAGG
The DNA here is from genome assembly GCF_017311325.1 of Ursus maritimus. NCBI lineage: Eukaryota > Metazoa > Chordata > Mammalia > Carnivora > Ursidae > Ursus > Ursus maritimus. Next base: position 18,898,479 of record NW_024425786.1, read on the forward strand.
TACTTGTTGAGTGATGGTAATGAGCTCATACAATCCTCCCAACAAGCCTGGAAGAATTTCACCTGAGGCCAGTGCTCTGCTCTGACCTCCTACAGCACCTGCTTTCTCCATTATAAGATGGAGAACAATAGCTCTGGAGACTGACTGACTGGGTTCAAATCCTCCCTCTGCCACTTCCCAGATGTGGGACACTGGGCAAATTCTTTAATTTCTGTGTTTTAGTTTCTTCTTCTGTAAAATGTCAGTAATAATAGTACCTGTCTCGTGGGATGGTTGTAAGGATCCAATAAGTGAACTTCTAGAACATGCCATTGGAAGGGCTTGGTGCATAGTGAGTGCCCCATTGATCTTAGTTAATATTAATATTATTAATAGAAGGAGCATAGATTCTAAGGGTAGGTGAATCTGGTTTGCAGGTGAATCTGATTTGCAAATCATTCCCTGTGTGACTTTGGATAAGTCAGGTCACACCCCCGAGCCTCAGTTTCCCCATTTGTTAAACTGGGATCTCAAGGCCGGCTTCAGAGAGCCATCACGAGGGCCTGATAGAATAAGATATGAAGCATGCAGACCAGTGCCCCGTGGTCCTTCCTGACAGGCTAAATTGGTCCCTGTTGCCTTTTAGACAAGAAGCTTCCTGAAGATAGGCTTCACATCTGCCTTATTTAGGGCTGTTATCCCCAGCCCCCCTGTACTTGGTAATTGTAGGTGTTCATTAAGTAGTTCTTTTTTTAAAAGATGTTATTTATTTATTTGAGAGAGAGAGAGGGAGAGCATGAGTCGGGGGGAGGGGCAGAGGGAGAAGCAGACTTCCCGCTGAGCAGGGAGCCTGATGTAGGGCTCCATTCCAGGACCTGGGATCATGACTTGAGCCAAAGGCAGACACTTAGCCATCCAGGATAAGTGGGTGGTTGAGCCACCCAGGCGCCCCTCAATAAATAGTTCTTTACTGAATGAATGAATCAATAGTGGCAGGGACCGTGCTTTGTTCATCTCTGTGTCCAACCTGAGACTAGTGAAATACCTAGCATCTAAGTTCAATAAGTATTTGTTGACAGAATAGATTTTTTAAATGGCTATTCATTTCTGTTCCCTGCCCCATTTAAGTTTCTAAATTAAGCTGAGAAAGATACTTGTTAACTTATCCTATACCTCTCCAGCCTTAGTCTTGTTATCTATACAATGAGGCTATAAATAAAATTCACCACATAAGAGTGTTCTGAAAAGTAAATGAAGCAATAGGTATTTGGCACATAGAAAATGTTAGTTCATTATTATTCCTTTCCCTAAGCCTCAATTTCCTCATCTGTGAAATGGGCATCACTCACTCATTTATTCATTGGTTAGTCAACAAACACAGTGCCCATTTCCAAGGTATTGTAATTAAGACCCAGGGCAGTTAAAGAGGTGAACAAGCCATGGTCCCTGTCATGAGGAAGTGTCTGCTGTGGGACAGCATATGAATAGCAAAATCCAGCGATAAAAGAGCCACCATGTGTGTGAGGTCTACGGAAGCTGAGATGGGGACTTGTAGGGTTTCAGCAAGCTCTTCAGGGAGAGTGTAAAAGGTCACCAATGCAGTGTAGCCACCAACATGACCTCAATCTGAAACGGAGTTGTCCTCTCTGGGCTCTGGTTTTTGTAGCCTGGGTCTGTGGAATGTGTTAGTTTTGCTGCAGCCCCACTTTCTACCCTGGCTCACCAACATATGAGAGGCTGATCCAGGTGTCACAATCCCACTGAGCACCCAGTTCAAACAGACATATCTTTCCAAGACGGCCTTTCCTTCCTCCCTTTCCCCCCGGATCCTACATTCTCAGGGCACTGAACAGTGATTCCCTTACACTTGCAATATGGAACAACCTGGGTGCCTCCAACGAATGGTGGGCTCCTGGTTTTCCAAGGACAAGCCTGCCTCTTCCCGGGGTGGGATCCAGGGAGGGTTGCTTGGGCACTGGGGATGGGAAGAGGCCTGGCTGGGTGTCAGGACTCCTGAATCTAAGGGGATCACGTGTTTGTCTCTGATGTTCACAGCTGGTTCCAGGGAACTGACTCCTGACAGTTAAACTCATGAGAGACTGAAACATCTCAATTAGAATTTTACATTTAAGCTAGGTGCAACTTGTGGGGTTGGGAGGGACTGTTCGTCTCCAGTCACCAACATATTTGCACCTGTTACAACATATTTGCACCTGTTACTCGGAGCAGTCTTTTACTTTCAAGTGAAAGAAATTTACATGCCAAGGATATTTAAATATCAGGGGAGGGTCTGCTGTCAGTGGTCTGCCAGAGGGAGAAGGATGTCTGAGTCCCAGTGGCCCATCCTAGCAGGCCTCAGGGAAGAAGCAAGATTTATGAGTTGAGAGCCCGCCTGGGCCGCTTCTTCTAACGGTAAAGGCCTCCCTGCAGTATTTTCTGTCTCGTCAACGCTGCATTTCATTTTAAATTGCAGCTGAAAGCAGATATTTTCCCTCTTGCCTATTACACCTCTTAATTTGTCTCTCCCTCTGCTGTTATTTGTCTCTATAAAGTGTTTTGCATGAAAGACCCACACCGCACAATGTTGCTTTGCCCTGGGTTAGGTTTAACAGGAAGGGGAGGCACAGAGAGACTTCAGTCTGAGCAGGAAGGTGTGAGGGAGGGCCTTGGGGTCGAGACACACGCGTGTCTGGCAATATATGCCTGGCAGTGTGTACACGTGCGTGTTTTTGGACCTGTCTGTTGTGCGTCAGTGGCTATGTGTGTGCACGTGTCAATATTTGTACTGATATGTATACAAGTCTGTGTATGCTCCAGTATAATCTCTTGGTGTCCATACCTAAATTAAGTGTATGTGTGCAAGTGCTCACTCACATACAATCTCTGAGCGCATATGTATCTATGCATCCCAGCACACATGTGCACATCAACACACGTAGGCATCTAGGTACGCATGTCACATGATGTGTGTGGTCGGCACACACGACCAGGGTTCTCTCTTCTCTGCCCTTTTCCCTCGCATCTCTCTCTCCCCCACCTGGGGGCCCTCGTCCGTTTGGGGCTGTGGGAAAAGGAAGGCAGAGCAGTGGTCGGTGGGGGTCCAGTGGAAACACTGCCTTAGCCTGGTCCAGCCGTGGCTACAGCTGCCCGGCTTGGCTCCCGCCACCTTTTCCTCGGCCTGCCACGGCAGCACCACCACGGCTCCTGCAGAAGCTCTGGGGACCCCTGGGCAGACCCCCAGCTCTCTGCCAATCGTGGACTGGCACGGACGGGTGACAGTGGTTCCTGAACAATGGCCAGAGCCCTTCAGACCGTCCGGGTCTCCCGCCCCCACCCGGACGCCAACAACCCGAGCGGCCCGGGCGGGGGCGGCAAGGGGGCCTCGCGGTCGCTCCCAGTCCGCGAACGCTGGCCACTAACCAATGGGCGACTGCAGCCCAACGGGGATCCCTCCGAGGCAGCCAATGACCTCGCGTCGCTCTCCACCCCGCCCTCGCCAACTCCGCGCAGCTGGACCATTGGTGCTGGTGGGATGGGGGGGAGTGTGCGCGGCGCTGGCCTCTTGAGGGAGGGGGCGTGGCTTGGAGTCCCTTCGCCTCTCCCCACCAGCGCTTAGGCCCCGCGCTCCCTACCCACGGACGCGAGGCCATTGGCCTGGCTGCGGCGCCGCGGCGGAGGTGGACCGCGGGGCGCGCGCAGTGGGCGTGGCCCGAGGGCGTGGCCCGGAGGGAGGCGGGGCCGCGGGCGCTGTCTCAGTGAAAGCCGAGCTGCGGCGGCGGCGGAGGCGTCCGAGCGGGTGTGCGCGCGTGTGGAGCGCAGGCTCGGCGGCGGCGGCGGCGGCTCAGCCTGCGGCGGCAGCGACCCGTCTGGAGCGGCCGCTGCGAGGACGCCAGCTGCGGCGGGAGAGGTGCAGCCGGTGCTGCGCGCTCCGTGGAGCCGGCGGGAGCCGGGAACAGGTGATCCCAGCGGGTTCCCGAGCCCTTCCGAGTTGGCGGGGCGGGAGTCCGCACTCCCGGGCGCAGCTGCAGCCGCCCCGCCGCGGCTAGTCGCGGACGGCGCCCGGCTCCGGACCGCGGCTCGGCATCCCTCCGCTCCCGGGGGCTCAGGAAGCCCCCCGCCCGGAGGGCTCAGAAGTGCCTGCTCCCGCTGCCCGGCGCCCGCTCCGCGGCGGAGCAAAGTTGTGGACGTGTCCCGATAGCCGAGCCGGGCGCTGTCGCGACCCCGCCGGGTCGGCGCGCTCTCGCAGCGGCTCTGACACACCAGCCCCGCCACCGCCTCGCCGCCTGAGCCAGCCCCCTCTGGAAACTGCTTCTGAGGCTGAAATTTTGGGCCGAGGGGCTGCGGGTGGTTCGGCGCGGAGACGAGGCCTGCCGGTGCCCCTTCGCGCGGACGGCCTGGGCGCCGCGGACGGCATGTGACGGCCCCGGCGGCGGCCGCAGCACGGGAAGGCGCGGGCCCCGCGGGCTCCGGCCGCTGCGAGGAGGGGCTGCGCGGCGGCCGGAGAGAAGGCTGTGGCGCGCGGCCGACCCTTGCGGGCCCGGGCCGCGAGCCGTGCAGCCCGGCGCGCCCGGGCCCCGCCGAGGTCGTTGCGTCCCCGCCTCAGCGCTGGGGGACTCGCCCCAAACTCCCTGAACTTCAGGGCAGCCCCCGAAGCGGCGAAACTCTCAGGGACCCCCACGCCGGGCAGCGCCCCTCGACGACCTCCCGGCGCCGAACCCCTGCTGGCCAGTGCCTGCACTCCCAGGGCCTCGGGGGCCCGGCCGGAGCTGACCGGCCCCAGCCCCGTGCCAGGCCACGATGCTCATAAGGAAAGTGCCCGTCTTCGTCCCGGCCTCCCCGTGGGGGCTGCGGCTGCCGCAGAAGTTCCTCTTCCTTCTCTTCCTTTCGGGCCTCGTCACCCTGTGCTTCGGTGCCCTTTTCCTGCTGCCCAACTCCTCTCGCCTCAAGCGCCTCTTCCTGGCCCCCCGGACCCAGCAGCCCGGCCCGGAGGTAGTGGCCGAAGTCGCCGGCCACCCCCTGGCCCGCGAGCAGGAGTCGCCTCCCAACCCGGCCCCGGCTGTGCCAGCCCCGGGTGAGGACGACGCCAGCAGCCAAGCCAGTACCCGCCGCCGGAAAGTGTGGCTGCGGCGCACCCAGCCCACCGGGACACGGGAAATGGCCACGGCGGCCCGCAGCAGCGGCAGCACAGCCCTCAGACCCCAGGAGGGGGCCATCCCGTTTAGCTTTGACTTCAATGCGTTCCGGAGCCGCCTCCGCCACCCGGTCCTGGGGACTAGGGCAGATGAGAGTAAGGAGCCCCAGAGCCTAGTTCGAGCCCAGCGGGAGAAAATCAAGGAGGTAAGGACTCTCTTTCCCCGGGAAAGGAAAAGACCCTCTGTGCTTCCATCCGTTTCCCCTGGCCCCAGTCACTTCGGGTCCCTGGACTACTGCTCTAGGCCCTCCGGGCACACTGCACCGTCCTCTCTCCTCCCAAACTTTCCACCTTCTCCTCAGTGGGTACTTTCCCACGGCTGGGTTCAGTTAATCATCCCCACCTCTGACAGGTGGTAGCTGAACCACTGGATCGACTCTCCCCCACCCCAACTCTGGTCTTTTCAGTTAAGTCCCAACCCAGGAGGGCTGCACCTGTCCCTTTGCGCAGTTGCTAGTTAGGTTCATTAATGGACACCCTCTCTGCTTGCATGGGGCCAAGGGCCACATTCTTTCTCACTGTGTGTCCTTAAGTCCTGACTTCCCCCAAACCCCTGTAGAATCTGCTACCTGGAAATTCAGGACATGGGGGTGGGATTGGTGGTATTTGTTGTCCTGCAAGTATTTTGTAATCTAACCAGCAACCTGCAAACTAGAAGTTGTTGTACATTCTTGCTAACTATTTCTATCAAGCTTTGAAACAATTGTGCATAATCGCATGTGATACAGGAAGGAGTGATCAATAGGGCGGTGGTAATGTTACAGAAGCTCGTAGGTTATTGGCTTAATGAAGCAGGTCTTGGACTTGCTTCCTGTAGGGTCTGTACCAGGGAGGGATTTAGAAGGATCGCTTTGAGTGTCAATCTTGGTCCTAGTTTAAGAAATGAAAAGCAAACGCAGCCTCACCATGGCTTGAAGACTGTTGCCAAGCCGTCACTAAATGTGCTCTACCACTATTAGGGCTGCCTCCCTGAGGTTTTTGCCCAGCAATGCAGAGGGGGCTGCAGTGACACCCCCGAGCCACGAGGGGGCTATGGGCAAGCTGTGGGCCAGGGTCTCCTCCCCAGAAATGAGAGGATGCATCCCCCACTCCCCGTGGACCCAGCGGAAAGGGCTATTTCTGATGGACTTCTTGGTTTGCTGCAAAGGAGTCAGCAGGTCTGATTTCCAAGATGAGCCGGCAGCAAGGGTCAGGACCTGCCCTGCCAGGATCTACTCAGAGCCAGTGGAGAGCTTAGCTATCCCTCTCTCCTTGTCTGGACTGTCCTCCATCCCAGTGTCCACCTCTGCCCTACTTCTTACCTCTGCTGGTACTCAGCCCTTCTGCAGTAAGCCCTGTTGGGAGACTCTATCTTAACTAGCAATCACAGGACATTTCGTGACGTCAAGATAGGAAGCCACAAAGATTTTGTTTTGTGCGTGTGTGCATGTGTGCGCTCTTAGTTTCCAAATTCTTGTTGAAATCTCAAAGGTTAATTGAAAGCTGGAACTTGCAGTAGCTAAGGAAGGGACATCATTTCTCCCTTTTTGGTTAAGAACTACTGGTTTGGTTTTGACTACTTACCTGACTCGCCCACAGTTTCCTTGCTTTAAGCTGGCTCTGAGCACATTAGCCCTTTCTGCCTTTTCATACCTCCCCAGAGGGCAGTCACCCCCCAGTGAAATTACATATAAACTGCATGCATGCAGTTTCTCATGGGGTGTCCAGAGGTGCCATCAGATTTTCAAAAGGATCCCCCAAACAGTTAAGAATTAACTACTGTCCTCTTCAGAAGAGGTGCTTTCTGCATTCGCATCTAGGTCCGTGACCTGTTTCTGAAAGCCTGGGGTTGGGAGCCATGGTAAGAAGAGTGGGCTGGCTAGTGGGGACTTGGTTCTGCCCCTCTGTACATAGACAGCTTGCCTTGCTGGCCGAGGCTGCAGGCTGCAGCAGCTAGGGAGTGGTGGGAGGTGTGGAGACTCTGCTCTGGAGGTGGGTGTAAAATAACATGGTGGGTGAAGGTCTGTCTTGGTTGCCAGATGTCTGGATCATTCAGTCTGGCATCTCTGAGCACCCCTGGTAGTAGCTACCTGCAATTGGTGTTCAATGAGCCCTCTCTTACTATCTCGGAGACCTTAAACTCCTCAGAAGGGAGGAGGCTGAACTATACACACTATTATATTTTGAAGCCTGTTGTCTCTTCAGACTTCTTGAGTTTGGACCCCCACCTTTCCAAACAACCTGAAAAATGCGAGGCAGAGTCTTTGGTTTAGCTGTTAATGCGGGGTTACCTTCCCTGGTGTCCTGCCTGATAAGGAATGTGTAGGACTATGGCTGGAGGATGTCTTTATTTCCTTCTCATTTAAATTTCTATCTGTGCCATGCCCAGGGGTAGATCATTTTAGAAAAGTGCCTGTTTTCATAAAAGGGACTGTTGCTTCCCTCTCTGGCTTGTTTATTTCCAGACATGGATTGATTAGACCCCAGGAGCAGAGGGGGAGCTAGCATCAGATAAAAAGGGCTCTGTTCTTATGAGATTTTTAAAGTGAAAGTAAACGTCAAGAGAGACCCAGAGAGGGTGATAAATGAGAGTGAATGAAGACTGGACACCAGGGCTCTAGATCAATGAAGTCTATTTATAAACATGCTGGTATGAGAGATGAACATAGGCATGAGGTTGTGCTGATAAGATGGGTTGAAGCTGCATGTTCTGGGTGTACATGCATCAGGAAACAATCTGTCAGTAGAACCAACTATTTCTCTTCACTTTGCAGCCTTGGAACCTTGGAGGAGGCAATGTGGTGGAAAGGGGGAAAGCCAGAGACTGTGGGTTCCAATCCCAGCTCAGTTATCAACTGTCTGACTTAGGCAAGCCACCTGCTCTCATTCCTGGACCTTATTTTTCCTTCTATAAAATGGAGTGAGGGAGGGGAGAATAGGCTGGTCACGTACAATCTTGCTTCCAGAGCTGGCCCCCAAGCAGGCTGCTAGTCTGGTCAGGCACTCCTTAGCAATTGGGTTTTTCCCAGCTCTGTATTCAACGTGTTAGTTCCATGATGTCAGAGACAATTGTGTGTTGACCATGGTAGTGGTATTCACTGGCACTTTGTCAAGAGTAGATATCCATATAGTTGATTAAGTTAATTATTTCCATCATCCCTATGGAACTTTAGAGATGGGATTGAACAATGACAGATCCTCAGCTTGGGATCATGAAGAGTAAAGGAGTTGGCGAGAATGTAAAACAGCTTGCTAGCAGCCTTCCCTTCAGATCTGATGATAATATAGGAAATTATTGTCATGATTATTAATTATAGGAGACCTTCGCCATTGGTGGATTTCTTACAGATTCAAGTTCAACAGACTTTTCTCACTCATGGCAAGAGCTGGGGGCGTATAGCTTGTCAGGGTTACATTCCAGTGAGAGGACTCAAACTCTCCTGGGTCCTGCTAATGATGGTTGGTTGCTGATCTGGGGAACCTCAGTTGTCCCTTTCAGTGAAGGGGGCATTTGTTAAAGGGAATTGGGCAGTCTGGGACATTGAGAATATAGTATTGGAATGAGGCTGCCCCTGGCCCATATGCAGAACATGGATTGAGTTTCATCCCCATCTCCTGTGCCCCACTGTAGGTGGCAGTCCCGCTAAGAATCCAGCCTGGGTTCAAGCCCTAGCCACACCATCAACTCTGACTGCAAAGAAAAATTCCTGTCACTGGGCCTGTTTTCCCGGTAAAACAAAGGGACTGGCACTTAGGGAACTCTTCTCTTTCCCTCACTCCCACCTATTTACTGGTTTGTTTATGGGTCTGCCCAAGTACCTAGAAGAGGATCAATCACCTAGTTGGAGCTTCGTTACTTGAATGAGTTCCCGCAGTAAGGGTCTATAAACTAACGGCTAAGGTTGCTGGTGGCAGAGGCTGGATCTTCTTCCTGAGGGCACCTGGAATTCTGAGAGTGCCAGAGGAGGGGCCATAGCAAGGTTGGGGACTCAGCAGCTCTGTGACCCAAGAGACCTTTTAGAAGTTGCGGTATTTTTCCAAGAGCAAGTCTACCTTGAAGAGAGTGGGGAGGTGGCAGCCATGAATACAATCTTTTCATGCTTGGATAGCAGGCATCTGGAGGATGCCCGAGTCGCCCTGGAGTGCCCGAGACTTGGCAGGGAGTGCCCCAGCTCTTGCTTTCTATGCCTGCTGCGTTAAGCCTCCAGGATATTGCTGGTTATGATATGTGACTGTGTCTGAATAAGTCATCTTGGCAAATGATCTTTGCTCGCCATTAATGGGCTGGTTCGTTAGTCATGTGTGGTTTCTCTGTATATCTGATTTATCACCGCTAGTGCCATGGACAGGTAAGAAAATTAAAAGGCTTTGTGTTCTTTGTAGCATGTGAATCTGAGCCTGTGAGATGTTCAGGATAATTGATATTAGGAACACCTTAGATTTAAATAGCTTTCCTTTGAAGAGCTCTGTTTAAGTTGCCGATTCATCGAAGATCGTTTTCTCCCCCTGTCCTTCAGTTTCCCTCTTGTCCTGCTCTATGATACATTTAATGTAGATAGGAAGACTGGCCTATAATAACTGGACAGGTCCCTTGGGGGACCCTTATATCCTGAGCCCAGCCACACTTCATCCTTCCTCCTTGGAACTGAGTACTGCACGTAAAGCTTAGAACTTGTCCCCACTGGGTGTACAACTTAATACCTACAGGCTGGGTGGGTCTCTTCTTTCATTTTGAGTTGTACTATCATTTTGGGGAATTAGGTGCAGGCATTCCAGGAGCAATTGCTTTTTTGGGCCTCACATCCTTAACTCTGTTGTTAGTGTTAGGGCTAGAAACAGTGACTTTTAAAAGTCAGCTGTTTATTTCACACTGTCGTTAGCAGAGGGGTAGGAATATAGATTCCCCTGCGGTTTTCAGAGTGATTTACATCTGAGCTCAAGAAATGCCTTTTCTCTAGCTTTCCCTGAAGACTGATCCATTACTCTACCAAAAATAAATATTGTGATATATATCAGGCATACTTTGCTCAAAGGGACTTACATCTTTTCTCTTACTGAAAAAAATAAATCAGGCTCACAAATTGGAAAATCCCATCCAGGGAAGCAGTTTGATTATCTCAGGGGGCAGCCGGTCTTGTGGGTACTGCCTCTGGTCTTCCTGTAACCGAAGTTGAGTCTGTGTTAAGGGAGGTGGTGGGAGCTTTAGGAAATTCTCTCCCTGCCTTGCTCTCATTGGCTAGGTCAGGAAAGCCTTCACAAGGGAATGATGGACAAGATTCAGGAAAGTAGTTGCCTCTGGTGAATTCACGGGTATTTGTTACCTTACTTTAAAAGAGACACCAGGGGCAGCTGGGTGGCTCAGTGGGTTAAGCACCTAACTCTTGATTTCCACTCAGGTCATGATCTCAGGGTGGTGAGATGGAGCCCGGCATCAGGCTCTACACTGGGCGTGGAGCCTGCCTGGGATTCTCGTTCTCTCCCTCTTCCTCTTCCCCTCCCCCCTCTAAAAAAATAAAAAAATAAGAAATAAAAATAAAATAAAAGGGGACCATGAATGGAGCAGGAATGAGTGTCATGAATCAAAGATTATTATTATCATCCGGTCTGGATACCTGCAGGCCAGAAAGACCAGGTTCATTCAAACAGCAAGCTCTGGTTCTTGACTTCTGACGACCCCACGGCCAAGGCCTTACACACAAGTGTTTGCATGATTTGGGGAAAAGAAACAGCAGATTTTCTTAGCTCTGTATTCTCATAGCAGATGATGACAAGACACCTAATTGGGGACTGGTCAAAAGAATTCTGAGAAGCCAAGAGCCGAAGTCTCTCTTCTTTTCCCCCACTCATCTCTAGGGGCTAGTTAATAGCTTTGGCAGCATAGTTTCGGTTCTTTTATTTTTTTATTTTTATTTTTTTTAAGTAGGCTCCATGCATAATGTGGGGCTTGAACTCAGCACCTTGAGATCAAAGTCGCATGCTCCTCCAACTGAGCCAGCCAGGTGCCCCAGTTTTGGTTCTTTCAGATGCAGAGTTGATGTGGCTGAGATCACTGTAAGTCACACGGTTTTGGCACCTCCACCCCCAAAGAGAACAGAAGCCACGGAGACCACAGATATAGGCTGTGGCCTCAGTGTGTGTGGTGACCCAGCTGTAGGTGTTTCTTCCCTGAAAAGGCTGTTTTCTTAAGATTTGGTCTGAGAGCTCTCCAAACTTGGCAGGCGGGCAGTCGGAATAGCTCTCACTCACAAGGAGGTCTGAGTATGTCTCTTAACTGCATTTTCATTAATTAAAGGCTAAGACCAGGGCAGTTGTCCATCCATTTTAGGGCAACGCTGTTAGTGGTAACTTTTACAGAAGAAACTTTGGCATACTGATTAGCGTTCTCCTTAATCGATGAGCAATAATCGTGCTTTTATCAGGCATGCCCTGGGTATCAGCTGCTCCATAGGTGAACATTACAGGCAAATAGTTTTCACTAAATAGCAGCCATTTTCAGTGGCTGAATAACAGAAGATTTGTCTCCCTTCCTTCCACCTCCACCATGACTTGGTGGTCACAGAAAATCCACTGAGTGGTACAGCTGTGTTCTGTAGGGCCTGCTGCATTGTCTAGACAGGTCTGTTGGCCTCTCAATGCCTGTCTCTTCTGTTCTTGTCTTGCTGTTTTGTTTTGTTTTGTTTACAACAATCCTGTGATGCAGGCACTAAGTATAGCTTACATAGACAGATCTTAAATACACAGTTTGCTGAATTTTAACAAACGCAGAAAACCACGTAAAGCACACATGGAAATACGGAACATTTCCGTCACCTCAGAAAGATCCCTCTGCTCCTTCCCAGGCAATCCCCCATCACCCACCTCCCATCTACTATTTCAGTTTGTCACGAGAGGTTCGTTTTGCCGGTTCTAGAACTTCACATAAATGGAGTAGTGCAACATACGCCCTTTTGTGCAAAGGCTTCCTTCACCAGGGATGTTTCTGAAATCCATCCGTGTGTGGATTCACACTTCATCCCTCTCTATTGTCGAGACTCATTCTGTTCCACGAATGTACCACAGTGTGTTCCTCTGTCACCTGTTGTGGACTTTTTGGTTGTTTGCAGTGTTTGGCTGTTATGAATAAAGCTTCTGTGACTATTTTATGTACAAGTCTTTGTATAGACGTTTTCCATTTCTTTTATGTAAATCCATAGCAGTAGACTTGCTGGTTCGTAGAGTAGACGTATGTTTAGTTTTATAAGAAAACTGGAAACGCTTTCCCCAGGTTAAACTTAAGCCACTTTAGGCTTGCATCAGCAGCGTGCGAGACTTCTGCATCTCTGTCAACGCTTGCTGCTGTCCACCTTTTCAAGTTTTGCCATCCTCTGTGAGGTGTAGCAAGAGGTCATTGTCGTTTTAAGTTTTGAGTCCTTGATAACTGTTGGTACTGAACATCTTTTCATGTGTTTATTTACTGTTTCTATATCTTCCTTTAAGGGTCTGTTCAAATCTTACACCCTTTTTTAGTTAAAAAATTGGGCTCTTTGTCATCTTATTGAATATAGAAATTCTTTATATATTCTGGATATAAGTCCTTTGTCAGATATACATTTTATAAATATTTGCTCCCAGTCTACAATTTGTCCGTCCGTTTTCTTAGTGGTAGCATTCAAAGAGCAGAAGTTTTAAATTTTGATGAACTCAGTGTATCAATATTTTCTTTTACGGTTAGTGCTTTGTCTACTCAGAAAAAAAATTTTTGCCTTCCCCATGGTTATGAAAACAGTCTCCTTTAGTTTCAGAAGTTTGATCATTTTAGTTTTTACATTGCGGTCTCCCTTCTACTTGAAGTGAATTTTTGAATGTGGTGCGAGGTAGGAGTCCAGAGTCGTTATTTTACATTTCAATGTCCAGTTGTTTAGTACTTCTTGTTGAAAAGTCTTTCCCTTTCCCATTGAATTGCTCTGATGCCATTTTAGATTTATCGAACATATATATATGGTTCTGTCTCTGGACTCTTCTACTGATTTATCTTTATGCCAATTCATACGATCTTGATGCTGTAGCTTTATAATAAGTCTTAAAAGCAGGTCCTCTATCTTTGAGCTGCCTTTTCAAAATTGCTTTGGCTATAATAGGTCCTTTGCATTTCTGCATACATTTGAGAACAAGATAGTTTCTGTGAAAAATCCTGCTGGGAGTTTGATTGGGTTTGCTTTGAACCTGTAAGTCAAATTGGGGAGAACCGATACTTTAACACTATTGGGTCTTTTATCCATGAATGTGGTATCTCTTGCCATTTATTTAGATTTCTTTAACTTCTCTGAACAGTGTTTTGTAGTTTTCAACATAGAGGACTTGAACATATTTTATTAACTGTATTTCTAATATTTTATACTTTTTATGCTGTTATAAATGGTAATCTTTAAACTTTTGTTTTTAAATTTTTGTTGCTAGTACATAGAAATGCAAGAGATTTTTGTATATTGACTTTATATCATGTGACCTTATTGAATTCATTTAATTTTTTTCTTTTTTGTAGATTCTTTAGGATCTGTTAGGTATACAATCATGTTGTCTGTGAGTCAAGACAGCTTTACTTCTTCCTTTCCAATGTTTATGCCTTTTATTTCTTTGTCTTCCTTGATTGCACGGGTTAGGACTTCCTGTTCAAGGTTAAATAGAAGTGGTGAGAACTGACACCTTTGTTCTTGATCTTAAGGAAGGAACATTCAGTCTTTAACATTAAGTATGTTGTTAGGGGTAGGTTTTGGTAGGTGACTTTTATCCCGTTGAAGTTTCCTCCCATTCCTAGTTTGCTGAGAGTTTTTATCAGAAATAGGATGAAATTTTGTCAAATGCCTTTTCTGCATCTGTGGAAATGATCATATTGTTTTTCTCTCTAATTCTGTTAATATGGTGAATCATATTGATTTTAGAAGAATGTTAAACTTGCCTTTGATTTTCTAATATTTTGTCAAGAATTTTTGCGTCTGTGTTTGTGAGGCATATTGGTCTGTGGTTTTCTTATAAGAGCTTTGTCTGGTTTTTGGAACAGCATTATGTTACTTCATAAATGAACCGAAAAATGTTCTCTTCTGTTCTCTGAACAAGTTTGTGGGACACTAATATGTCTTCTTAAATGTTTGATGGAATTTACCATCAAAGCCATCTAGGCCTAGTCTGTGTGTGCATGTGTGTGTGTGTGTGTGTGTGAGTGAGAGAGAGACAGAGAGAGAGAGAGAGGGAGGGAGAGGAAGAGGTTTTAAATTATCAATTCAATTGCTTTAACAGGTGTAGGGCTATTCAGAATTTTTGTCTCGTGTTGATTTTGTCAATTTTGCTTTCAAGAAACTTGTTTCATCCAAGTTGTAGAATTTATTGGAATAAAATTGTTCCTAAGATTCTCATTTTCCTTTTAACATTTGTAGGACCCGTAGTGGTGCTCCCTCTTTCATTCCCAATACTGGTAATTGCTTTCTCTGTTTCATTGTTAAAAGTAGTTTAGCTAGTAGTTTACCAATTTTACTGATCTTTTTCTGGAACCAGCTTTTTATTTTTATTTTTTAAAAATATCCGTTAAAGGAGCACCTGGGTGGCTCAGGTCATGATCCTGGAGTTGGGCCCTGCATCAGGCTCCCTGCTCAGTGGGGAGTCTGCTTCTCCCTCTCCCTCTGCCTGCTGCTCCCTCTGCTTGTGCTCTCTCTCTCTCAAATGAATAAATAAAACTTAAAAAAAAATACCCATTAAAATTTTTAAAAATATTTACATTTGTCTTTATTTCCTTCCTTCTGCTTATTTTGGGCTTAATTCACTATCTTCTTATAATTTCTTTATTCTGACAGTCTGTTATGTCCAGTTCCCCTCTTTCAATCTTCATTCTGTGGTTGTCATATAGTTTGCTTCTAAAATATTTTATAAACCTCATAATACATAAGTAATTTTTTTGCTTCAGTCAGTTAATTAATTAAATAAATAAATTAGAGTCTTTTTATTCACACACATACTTACCATTTACAGTGTTCTTCATTCCTTCTTGCATGTCTGAGTTTCTGTCTGGTACCATTTCCCCTTCAGCCTGAAAAACTACTCTTAATAGTTCTTGTAGTGGGGGCACCTGGGTGGCACAGTGGTTAAGCGTCTGCCTTCGGCCCAGGGCGTGATCCCGGTGTTGTGGGATCGAGCCCCACATCAGGCTCCTCTGCTATGAGCCTGCTTCTTCCTCTCCCACTCCCCCTGCTTGTGTTCCCTCTCTCTCTGGCTGTCTCTATCTCTGTCGAATAAATAAATAAAATCTTTAAAAAAAAAATAGTTCTTGTAGTGTAGGTTTGCTGATAATAAATTCTTGCAGCTTTTGTCTATTTTGCTTTCACTTTAAAAGGATATTTTTGCTGGATATAGAATTTTAAGTTGACTTTTATTTTTCTTTAATGAAAAGCCCATTGTCTTGTAGTTTTCATTGTTTCTGATGAGAGGTTAGAGTATGTTCCCCTTCATATAATATCTGTCCCCTCCCTTTGGATGCTACTAAGATGTTACCTTTCATATTCAGCAGTTTAACTACGATGTGCCTAGATGTGGTTGTCGTTATTTTTCTTGAGATTTATTGAGCTTCTTAGGTCTGCGGGTTGATATTTTTTCATCAGGGTTGGAAAAATTTGGCTCATATTTCTTCAGTATTTTTTTCTGCCTCCGTCTGTCTCCTTTTCTTTTAGAACTCCAGTTGCATATGAGTTAGATTTCTTGATACTTTTTTTATAGTCACTGAATTTCTTCATTTTCTTTTCAGCCTTTCTCTCTGTGCTTTGATGTAGATAGTTATATGAACATATCTTCAGGTTCACTGAACTTTTCTGTAGTGTCCAATTGCTTGTTAAGCGTACCCAGTGAATTTTTTATTTCAGATTTTTTTTGCTTCTAGAATTTCCATCTGGACCTTCTCCATTGTTTTTGTTTCTCTGATATTTCCCATCTGTTCATTTATCGTTTCCATATTTTTCTTTAAGTCCTAAGACATATTTATAATACTTTTTCAAAAAGTCTTTTTGGTTATTTCCAAAATCTTTCTCATCATTGGGTCTGTACTCATTGACTGTTTTATCTCCTGGTTCGCATTTTTTTTTTTTTTATGTCTTCACGTGTCTACTTATTTTTTAAAAAATTCTGTGCTAAACATTGTGAATCCTACTCTTTAAGATTCTAGCTTCATCTGCTTTTATGCAGTCTTTCTCCCCTCCTCTTCACTTCCTGTAGCTCTCAGGATACCTGCTCTGGCTATTTTATTTTCTACTTCTCCTATCTTGTGATTTTCTAACCTGGACTTGTCCAGGAAACCATTCAGTCTAGCTTCTATAAGTTAGCATTATATATAACATACAAATGAACACTTTGAGTAGGTTTCTAAAGACTCCTGAATCAAGTGCATGAACTTTAATGTACATATTTTAGTGTAGTTTAGATATTTAAAGATTCTTATTTATTTTTGGTGATTGGTATTGGGTACATAAAATATAATTTTGTATTGAATCTATATCCTAAGTAAAAACAACTGTTCTCAAAGGGCTCCTAATTTTTGGTTGATTTGATCTTAAATTATTTGTGCATTTTTTGCTCCTCTGTTTTTAGATGTTAGAAGAAATATTTGTTAGTATCTTGATGTTCCAGCAGCCTCCGATAGTGTCACTTTCTTCCAGGATTTAACCCGTCAAGTATTTTCTCTGGGCTCCTTACCTGAAGTCTAACGACTACTTTCTAAACCTTGTTTTGGAAATGCCCACATTAAAAAAACAAAACAAAATAAAACTGTTCACATAGGCCCCATTACTGAATTACTGATCGGAAGAAAGCTAAATATACGTGGATGAAGGATTTCCAAAGTGCCTTCTGTGAGATCTGATCTCTTATTTCCCCTTATTCAATAAAGTTCAGTGTGGAGTAAAGATAGTATTTTATGGCAAAGGCTACCTTTAACTTTGTCTCCTTTGAAACTAGTGGGGTGTTGAATTAAAGTTATAAATCACTTATTTAAGATCCCTCTCCCCCATTTTCACTCCTGCAGTGAGCTTTTCAGAGGTTAAACCTAAACTTTGCCAAGTAAATGCTGATCTCCTGGGAAGACATTTCAGCACCATTTTTGTGGGTTTTTTTTTTTTCTGTACTTGTGTTCTTGACCTAAATCAGCAAATCTTTCTCCTTTCCAGCTCTCCCAGAGGCCGTTCTCCATGTCTATCACATACCTTACAGAGCTCTGGAGTAGTCTTGGTATTTAATTATAAGAGTCAATGGGGAAAGAAGACTTAAGTTTCTTGCTTTCAGAGAGGGACCTTGTAGAGAGCAGCCGATAAAATTTAACGGATGTTGTTACCTTGGAGTATAAGGAAAGCCTTTATAGAGAAGGCTTCATCTTTAGATAGAAAAATAGCAGCTCAGTCTAGAGACTTCTCTCGCAGTTTCAGATGCAGGTCTTCCTGGATGTAAAGGTGTGGAAGGGGCAGAAGCACTTTCAGGGGTAGTATTGTGGAATAGCCTCCTTATAATCATGCTGGGAGGTCTGTCTGGTTATTGATCCTTGAGTAGCTAAGAATGGTACCAGAGTAGTGTCAGGCCGGAGGGGTCTGAGGGAGACAATACTAGACCTTTCCTGTGATTAGGCCCTGAATTAAATTAAAGCGTAATAAGAGTCTCTGTGCTCTGGGTAAAGTGTTCCTAAACTCGGCACCAGTGGGAGCAGAGTTCCAGGTTTCCAGCCCTGGTATTTGAAGTCATCATGCATGTTATAAAAAGGGTTTCTGACTCTCTGGCCTCTACTGCCCACCGGCATTTCAGTCCCCGGGGAGAATCCACAGGGGGTCCGCTTCGGAGGGGAGTGGGGCTTGGGCTGGGATGATGCCTGCTTCCTCCTGGGGAGATGCGATCAAGAGCTCCTTCTGTGTGTGGTATTTTTAGTAGAGCCCTAGTATCCCATTAAGAGTTTAGCTGATCCCCAGCACAGCCTGTGGCCTGCAGGGCGTGGACTACAGGGCGTGGATCACAGGGTGTGGACTACAGCCCCATTTTATAGCTGAGAGAATGGAGACACTGGAAAGGCAGCCACCACCTCCAGGCCCTGCCAGTTTAAACACCGGTAGATGATATAAACCTGCTCTCCTGTTACTTCGGTTGACATTCATTTTATTACATTATCTAAAGGCTCATGGGTGATAATTTAGAGAAAGAGCTTTCACTTTGGGACGGAATAAAGTAGAAATTGTCAGTCTTGGTAGGTATCAAAAGAACTGGTTTGGTGAATCTTTAGAACAGGGATTCTAACTTTTATTACATTCTGGAACCCCATCGGGGATTTTAGTAAATACTGACACCCACGTTCCTCCTCCAAAGAGTTTGGTCTTGGGTGCAGCCTAAGCACTGGGATTTTTAAAAACTTCCAGATGGTTCTACTGCACAGCCATGCTTTTGAACACACCTATGGCAGTTTTGTCTTCACATAGGCTGTGTCTCCTTTCTGGCTTTATTTTCCTTTTACCCACTTAGGGAAGAGGTTGGAAATTTTCAATATTTATTCAGACTTAGGCCAGGATCAGATAAGGAAAAAATGAGCTGGGGAAAGGGCTCAATTAAAACGGAATTTTCCAGAGTGAAGAGAATATACTGTTAACATGATCAAGAGAACCCATGAATTTATTAAAACTTTAAGAAAAAGCATTGAAAACACCCACTATCTATTGAGCTTCAGTTATACACTGAAGGCTGTATGAGCTGAAGGAAAGGCAACGATGAATCTCTGGCTTAAGGAATTTTATAGTGCAATATTGTCATGTGTCTAAATCACTTCTCACCATATATTGATGCATAGAAGGAGGGAAACATTCGTTAGCCGCATAATATTTGCCCGTCCCATCTAAATCCTTTTTTTGGGAAGCGGTAGGACATAAACATCTGGGATGAAAATATTTGCATGTCCAGAAGTAGATTTCCCGAAAGACCATCGCCCTCCAGCCTATGGCCGCTCTGCCGCTTCCCAGTTGCCGGGGCAGCCTTTTCACATTGCCGTTTGGGCCTTAAAATCGAGTAACAGGTGCTCAGGAAAAAGAAGATCTTGAAGAAATGAAAAGCCGAACCCAGCCCCCAGCGTTCAGACTCACAGCAGCCGGCTCTGCAGTTTCGGACCATCTCTGCCCTGCCAGGTGCTGGATGTGACTTAACCTGAGAATTGCTAGCCTGGGTTATCAGAGCGACCCTAGCCAGGCCTCCTCCGGTGGAAGCCGCACAAGGTGAGAATAGCTACCAAGCAGTGTGAGTGTCTTCCCCATGGCTTCCCGACAGTCCTCTTGAGAGCTGTTTCCGTGCAAGAAACCTTGGAATTCTCCACCTGTGCCAGATTACCCTGTTTCTTCAATCTGTCCCAACTATTTCTAGCAAATTCTTTGGCTGAAGCGGCACATAAAACAAGTCCTATTTGTCCCAGTCTTATTTCATTCCAGCTTCCAGGGTGGACATTTAGCATAGGAGCATTAATGGAGACGCAGACTTCAGAGAAGACATCGCCTTCTGTTGTTAGATCTTACATTAAACCGTGCTTACTCAGAGGCCCCTGGCTGCAGGAAGCAGTGACGGGGATGGAACTTGGCAGATGGCTGTGGCTGCGGCTTTGTGGAGGCCTGTGTGGGAACATGATTGTTTGTATATTGGTTTTCATTTATGTATTGGTCTTATTTTCATCTTCCTGAGGTACCCAGATGCTATGGTGATAGATTGGTTGGAAACGACTCATTTGTCAGGGTTCCGTGGGGGACATAGGTTTCCTTCTCGTGTGCAGTGGAGTCTAAAATGTTTAATTAGATGCTGAGGCATTTCTGCATGGGTCCATCTCTGCCAGTTCTCCTGGGTGAATGCCATTCCTAGGTTGGAGAGGGACTGGGCATTTCTGGGCCCGACCTCCCCTCCCCTCTTGATGCAATTCTCAGTCCTTCCTTTTTATTAGCTGCTGGGGTATTCCCCCCTCCCCCACATCTTTTTTGTTCTAGAAACCGCCTTTATGCGACTGCCGGAATTTGCAGAGCTGATTCGTGTTGGAAATCTAGTTGTCAAACGGGTCCAACCCAGACTTGATGAAATAACGTAGTTGAACTGATATGCAGTGAGAGGAATGTTAACCACCTGCCGCTGATCTGTTCGGTTCAGTGCAACTTGTTCAGAGAACTTGCCTTGTTCTTACCGCACGCCAGGCGGTGCCTGGGATGCTGAGGGTGCAGAGACGCGGCTGTGCTCTCAGGGGCAGAACATCTAGCCAGGGTACAGCGGGTGTGTATACAGTTGTAGCACCAGAGAGGGGCCCAAATAAAGGGATGAAAAAGGACTGGGGAGTCCCATCAATTTGACATCACTTGGGGAAAAGGACAGCATTTCAGGCAGATGTGGAGAACACCAGGGGTAGTGGGCTTGAGGCATAGCAGGCTGCTCCACGTGCTGGATCTGGGCAGGGGCTGGAGGTGTGGATGTAGGAGGTGAAATTTGGAATGCCCAGAGTTTCTCCCTGGGGTAGATGGGGACACCGGGGAGTGGGGACAGTGAGAAATCCTGGGAGGCAAGAGGAGTTGAACTCTAGGCGTGATCAAATGATACACTTGTGAAATTGAGGTGGACACATCCAGTGGATGGTTGGAAATATGGATTTGGGACTGGGGGGGATGGCACAGGGGACGCTGATGGAGAAGTCGCAGTGTGGCAGGGGCCGAAAGCTGGAGTGCAAAGCCATTCAAGGGAAACTTTGGGAGCACCAGTGTTGAAAGAAGAAACCGAGATTTGGGGAGAAGGTAGAGTCAGGTGGCAGAGGGACCAAGAGAGCCACATCTAGCCTCCTTTTCCAGCGGGTTCTGCCACACCTGGCTGCCCACCAAGCCCTGGGAGCAGCTCCCAGGCTCAGGCAGGCTTGCTGGGCTGTGTCCTCTTCTGAGGGGCCTGCCGTTCATTTCCTCTCCTCCTCACCCCTGCCCAGCTACAGTGGACTGTCTTTACTGGCCACAAAATCCTCAGCTGGCCTTCCTTGAGGGCATCAAGGATTAAAGTCTGTTTCTCCCCTTCGTTTTCTCATGGTTTATCAGGACTCACCTTCGGACCTCTGCTAAGAAGAACTGGGTGCTCTGGGTGGACTCTTCTGCTGGCCTGGTGCTGAGCGAGCCCAGCCCTGTGGTTTACTCCTTGTCCCACAGGAGCATGTGGAGACATTCCTCCACCTTCTTTCTGGAAACAGGGTGTGCGTGCCTCCAGCCTGGCCATGTGGTAAAGATTCGTAGGCCAGCTCATCAGTAGGAGGCCATGCATGGAGGGAGAAGGCATAGTTTAATCTTCATTGCTGTCCAGGAAAGGAAGACACTGTGGAGAAGTGAAGACACATTTGTCTTTTCTCAGTGACCAGAAGCAGGCAGTAGCCAAAGAGATACCACCACATTCTTCTCAGCCTGTGGCTGGAATCCTCCACTCCAGAGGAAGGGTTCTCTTGAAACCGAGCCACTGACCATAGAACAGGGAGGGTCCCTAACGAAACTGCCATCTAAGGAACATCTGTGTGGCTTTCTCACCCTGGACACCCTTCCAGATTTTCTCATGACATGTGAGCTGCAGAAGCTGCCCTGCTTCCTGGCCCCGGCCCAGGATTGTAAACAGGCTCTTTAGCTGGACCGTGTCTAGAAGAAATCCCGATGTTCCAGTGCCAAAGCAGTCCCTGCCTTGAGGCCACGAGGTAGTCTCGGCTTTTTCTGTCTTGCCCAAGTTGCTCTAAGTTTTCCTGTAGTGGTTTGAGCATCTCGAAGTCAGAATATTTAGGTCTGTTTGCCCCCCTGGAGTAACAGGTGAGACGTGGCCAGTGCTAGTCCAGTCCAGTGAAAAGTGTGTGGTGTCTTTCTCCCCCGTGTCACTGTATTTTCAACGCCAGCCTCTGTTGGGTTGCTCAGCCTCTTCAGGGAGGTGACGAAAGCTAAAATGTGTTCCTGTTCTTTCGTCCCTGCTCGTCCTTACAGGGTTTATTGACGTTGGCAGAGGACCTCGGAGCAGCCCCACCAGCTAAGTTGAAAAGCGTCCAACTTCCTGACTCTGTACCTCCGTGCAGTGCCACCCCCCATTGGGCCTGCACCTTCTGCCCCAAGCCAGCACCCCCCTCTAGTCCCAGAGCCAGCACCCCCCTCTAGTCCCGGAACCAGCACCACTCCAGTCCCAGAACCAGCACCCCCTCTCCAATCCCAAAGCCAGTACCCCCAACCCAGTCCCTAGGCTAGCACCCCCTCTCCAATCCCAAAGCGAGTACCCCCAACCCAGTCCCTAGGCTAGCACCCCCTCTCTAGTCCCGGAGCCAGCACCCCCTCTCTAGTCCCAGAGCCAACACCCCCCCAACCCAGTCCTGGAACCAACAACCCCCTCCAGTCCCGGAGCCAGCAGCCCCCCAACCCAGTCCCAGAGCTAGCACCCCATCCCCAGTCCCAGAGCCAGCAGGCCCCCTCTAGTCCTGGAGCTCTGGAGACTACAAAGTCTTGCATTAGCAAGGCTGCAGACGCTACTGAATGGCCCCAAGGGACTGCCCAGACTGTTATGACGTGACTTTCAAAAAAACTTGTGGGTAAAATACACATAAAACTTATTATTTTAAGCATGTTGAAGTGTACAATTCAGTGGCATTAAGTACATCACAATATTATGTGGTTATCACCACTGGCTAGTTCCAGAAGTTTTCATCGCTCCGAGTTGAGCAGCATTCCCCATTTCCTTCCCGACCTTAGCCCCTGGACACCACTAACCCACTTTCTGTCTCTACGGATTTTTCTAGTCTGGATAGTTTGTTTAGGTGGAATCATACACTGTGTGGTCTTATGACGTCAAGGTCATCCATGTGGTAGCATGTGTCAGCTTCATTTATTTTACTCATTGCTGAATAATGCTCCCTCGTGTGAGTACACCACATTTTGTTTCTCCATTCACCTGTCAGCGGACACTGGGATATTTCTACCTTCTGGCGATTATGAATGATGCTGCTATGAACATCTGTGTACGTGTTTTTGGGCGGACCTATGTTTTCAGTTCTTCTGGGTACCTACCTAGGAGTAGAATTGCTGGGTCATGTGACATTTCTATGTTGAACTTACTGAGGAACTTCCACAAACTTCCACGCTGGCTATACTGTCTTACATTCTTATCAGCTGTGTGAGGGGACATAGTGACTTTTGGAGCCAAGTGTGCCAGCCCCCCTGGCATAAACCAAAAATATTATGTGAAGTGAGCCTCAGTTGCAGAGTAGCTGGGACCAGTGGCATCGGGAGGGAGCAGGGAGGAGATGCAGGGCCTGGGGAACGTGGTCAGCATACCGGGTAATGCATACCGGGCCCAGCATGCTACGGCCCAACTCTCAGGGGTGGCTGAGCCTCTCTAGTTTGGTGGCAGTGTGTGACAAGAAGTGTAAGGGGCAGTGACTTGGGCAGGGAAGGACCATGTGGTCAGCTTGGAGGGCTGATCTGGGGGGTGTTTGTGGGCTGAGCCTGGGATGGTGGCAGAGGAGGGCCTCACTGGGGGGTGGGGAAGCCTGGTTAGAGATCCAAGCCCAGCCCACAGATGAGGCTGATGGGGGTAGGAGGAAGGAGCGTGTGATGGGCGATGGGGGTACTTCACTGGGTTCCAGTGTGGAGGGACCATGTTTTACCCTAAAGCAGTGCCCCTGTCCTGAGGCAGAGGCAGCTGGTTGCCCTCTACCGGGGGTTAGGTTCTGCATCAAGCATGTGAGGTAACATCACCTATGGTCAAAGTATCCTTGAAAATTTCTCATTATCAGGACCCTGGCCCTTGAAAGCTCAAAAGCCAAAATTCAGCTGCTTTTGTTTGCTCCTTCAGTGGTGGCTTCACTTTCCTTGGGGCAGCGGAGGTTAAGGCCTAGTTTGCTTGAGAAAAGCATAATAGGGAAAATAAAGATATTGGGGGAGGAGGCGACAGATAGGCAGAATCAAGTATCTGTGAGTTAAAGGTAATATGAAGCGACGCCCAGGCAGTCTGGTGGCTGTACTGATTGGCTTAGGACCGAGAGTAGGTGTGGTGGGGCTGGGGAGGACCAGAAAGGCCAGCAGCAGGCCCAACTCAGCACCGGCAGGGTGGGGGTGGCCCCTTCACCATACCCACTCTCCGGGAGCCCAGACTGCGTCTTGGCGTACATGGGCCGAGTCAGTGCCACCTGACGGTGTTACGATTTACTGGTGTTTCAGCTTCATAGTGATGTTTCTACATTCACTGGCTCCTTGACGGTAATCGGGAAGCTTATTCCCAGTTTACAGATTGAGGCTTAGAAAAAGAAGGGCTTTCAGAGTTGCATGATGAGGAAGAGACAGAACTAGGACGCACACCTGGGACTCCTGGCTGTAGATTCGGCATTCTTCTTCTTGTGTTCCACTTCTTGAGGGGGACTCTATGTTATCGGCGCTCTTCTTCTCCAGTGTGCGATTTGTGAGGGCAGATGGTAGTCTCGGGGTCACGAGGTGCTGAGGACCTGGGAAACGATCAGGGTCATGTCTGTTTCTTATACACATAGCTTTCTTTCTCCCCAGGCTCTGGTCAGACATGAGAGAGATCTGTTTTCTCTGTCTCCGCCAAGGCCATCTTGGCCCCCTGGCTGTGCCCCCATCTGTCTGAGCCCCTTTCTGGGCAGCAGCCTACCAAAGAAACAGCCCTCAGCTCCAGTTGGCTGAGATTTTTGGGTCGAGCCTCAATTCTGCTGAGGCAGAGTTAACATCTCCTGCTGCAGCCCCAGCTTTCAGCAAATGGTAAACTCTACTTGAGGGCAACATTCAATTATGAAAATCTATTTCTCTTGCCACATTCAAAAAGTCTCCTAATGTGCCTTTGTGCACATACAAATTTAGTGACACATCACTAAATGTGTATGAGGTTGCCATGGAAATGTCTCTCTTCTAACATGGCATTCCAAGAGCAAAGAGAAGGGAAGTTTTCTTTGTAAAGAGAAGCAGAGCAGAACTTGGCTAATTGTCATCACATGAATCCCCAAACTGTCATTCTTCCCTGACTACCTGTCTCCTGCTTCCTGTCAACAACCTAATGCTGGAAGCCAAACCAGCACGCTGCGCTTCCTCAGGAATTCCACAAGCATTGTTCTTAGCCTCTATGCCAGGCACATCCCAGGAAGGATGCCAGGACTCCTGATTCGAGTTTTCACCTAGCTTAAAAAGTGCACCTTCCTGGACTGTCTAGCACATGCCACTCATGAACACTCAAGTCTCAGAAGAGCTCTTGGCACCAGCCTCTTTGTAGACCTTGCAGGCTGAGCAGGTCTCCAGAAGATGCTCGACGTTTTCCACCAGAGACCGTGAGCTTCAATTTTGTCTTTGTGACAAATGCACGATATGACAGCATACATAGCGTGCTAATACTAAGGCACCTTTTGAGTGTCAGAAATCCCAAATATGTTCCCAGTAGTGGTGCGAATCCACAGAGCGAGGGAAAGATGGAGAAGAACCTCAGAGACCTAAGTCTGACTGAATGTCTTCCTGTCTGTGACTCATTGGCCCAGTTTTCATCTCCGTCCTTCGACTTTCTTCATTGATCCTATCTATGAACAAAGAAGTCATTGTATTTCTGGACTTTGCTGGCAATTTTTGAGGTTATCCTTGATCCATTTAGGCTGGCCCTTTGACTAGGTCCTGGATTTCCCAGTTTTGGAGCTGTTCTTATTGGTTCTGAAGTCAGAGCAGATGGGTCTTTTTGCTACTGGAGTTCACCAGTGGCAAGCCCTAAGGTGGGGACCTTAGCATCTTGCCCTGCACACCTGCACTAGGAACCTGTCATTTCTAGTCTCAGCTGCTCTGGATTTCTCCGCAGGCCCTTTGGCCTGTAAGGCTTTGCTATCATTTCACAGGTTAGGGATGGTTTCAGAGCTCAGAGGCCAGTTCACCTATATGCATGTTTCTTTTCCAACACACATGTGGCTCTTGGGCTGGAGGGTCCCAGAATGCTGGACTCCAAGGGGACTTTTTTTTTTTTAATGTTTTTTTTATTATATTATGTTAGTCACCATACAGTACATCCCTGGTTTCTGATGTAAAGTTCGATGATTCATTAGTTGCGTATAACACCCAGTGCACCATGCAATACGTGCCCTCCTTACTACCCATCACCAGTCTATCCCATTCCCCCACCCCCTCCCCTCTGAAGCCCTCAATTTGTTTCTCAGAGTCAATATAGTTTCTCATGCTTCATTCCCCCTTCTTTTTTTTTTTTTAAATGATTTTTTATTATATTGTGTTAGTCACCATACAGTACGTCCCCGGATTCCGATGTAAAGTTCGATGCTTCATTTCTCATGTTTCATTCCCCCTTCTGATTACCCCCCCTTTATCCCTTTCTTCCCCTACCGATCATCCTAGTTCTTATGTTCCATAGATGAGAGAAATCATATGATAATTGTCTTTCTCTGCTTGACCTATTTCACTTAGCATTATCTCCTCCAGTGCCGTCCATGTTGCTGCAAATGTTGAGAATTCATTCTTTCTGATAGCTGAGTAATATTCCATTGTATATATGGACCACAGCTTCTTAATCCAGTCATCTGTTGAAGGGCATCTCGGCTCCTTCCACGATTTAGCTATTGTGGACAATGTTGCTATGAACATTGGGGTGCATATGGCCCTTCTCTTCACTACGTCTGTATCTTTGGGGTAAACACCCAGTAGTGCAATGGCTGGATCATAGGGTAGCTCAATTTTTAACTTTTTAAGGGACCTCCACACTGTTTTCCAGAGTGGCTGTACTAACTTGCATTCCCACCAACAATGTAGGAGGGATCCCCTTTCTCCACATCCTCTCCAACAATTGTTGTTTCTTGACTTGTCTATTTTTGCCATTCTAACTGGCGTAAGGTGGTATCTCAGTGTGGTTTTGTCCAAGGGGACTTCTTGATTCCTTGGTTTCTGAGTGCCTGCTTGTTGCTCTGCTCCAGCTGCCCTACGTCTGGGAGAAGCATCTGGTTCTTGTCCAGTATCACAAGGTGAACTCCAGAGGTTGAACGTATTCCAGCCTTGTTGCTTTTCATGTTGAAAATCCTAGGATGCTCCCTCTTGCCCCCGGCTGTACTAACTTCCCAAAGATCTTTTGCTACTAGCCAAGCCGAGTTGCCAAAGTGGTGGGACAGAACCAGCTTCTGACTCAAAAAAGCAGAGGGTATGTGTGCTGCCAGCCCTGAAGGTTCTCAGATCTGCATTCCTGACGGGATCCTAGTGGGTCTCCACTTACCTTGGGTGTAAAGCAGGTCTTTCCTGCCACGAGGCAGATCGTTCTTGCTTTTATAAATGATGTTCTCAGCATTGTTTCTTAGCCAACATTTATTTCTCCTGCTGTCAAGGGATGGATGAAGTGGCTCATTGCTGACTGTGACCTTGTCAATCATAGGTGAGCTGGACCATGAGCTGAGGGGGATCCAACCAGAAACTCTGTAGTGGTTTGGAGCCTTTTGTTACCAAGTCAGTGCCCAGTGCTCCCCATGCTGGGGCCTCTGAGAAACCTGTCCAGCTCCGCAGGCGACCACTGCCCCAGGCTGCTTCTGTGGTTGCTTCTGAACTTGTTCTGAGCTTATTGGGGGGCCTGTATTGGGAGCTCATGACCTCCCCCTCGAGAGACCAGGTCAGACATTGTCTGCTTTAACTCTGTGGCCTAACCAAATCTCCCCTCCAGCAAGGGTCAGGGACTTGTAACAGTAGAAAACTCTATTTGGGACCATATAGAACTTATCTCTGACGTAGAATATTCTGAATTCTCTTTCTGCCAATTCAGACTCTGATAAATCTGCCACACTTGAATGGTTAAATGTCTGTTAGGAGAGCTCACTGCCCCTTTTCGCTCTTGGCTTGTGCAAGTAAATATCAATTTAGTTCTTATAGAAGAAAAATAAAGGAGACTCAGTTGTCTTCCTAATCCACAAACCCTGTAATTCTCACCTGGAAAGTCTGGCTCTCCTATTTCAAATCAGTTCTAATGGCACAGGCTAAAGGGAGGCTTTATTGCTCTTATCCAAACTTATTTCTAAACTTATTTTTCAGCTTGTTCATTTAGTAAGTAAGAACCCCTCAGAAGAGGGGCGCCTGGGTGGCACAGCGGTTAAGCGTCTGCCTTCGGCTCAGGGCGTGATCCCGGCGTTGTGGGATCGAGCCCCACGTCAGGCTCCTCCGCTATGAGCCTGCTTCTTCCTCTCCCACTCCCCCTGCTTGTGTTCCCTCTCTCACTGGCTGTCTCTATCTCTGTCTAATAAATAAATAAAATCTAAAAAAAAAAAAAAAAGAATTAAAAAAAAAAAACCCTCAGAAGAGAACTGGAGGGGATTGGCTTAGGAGAAAGGGAGAAAGGCAATGATGCCCACACGAAGAGATGGGGAGGGAAGCTTGGTTCTGGAGAGATTCCCGTCCACTGCACACCCAGAGTGGAGTCCACCAATTAATGAGCAAACATTCTAGAAATCAGTGGATGCCAGGAACCAAGAGTCTGGCCACTGCTGAGTCTTCTGGAGTGTCCCAGAGGAAAGCAGAGACTAGTCCTTGCCAGAGACTTCTATTGGTGACTGGGCCCAGCTGGCCAGAAAGACAAACTGCCTAGTTGGAGAGGTGAGATGGTTCTTGGTTCTTCCAGGCCTGGCCCCTGAGCATGCTTGGCTCTTCAGCTGTCCTTTAAGCTTCTCTCCGAGCTCACTGCCTTCCTGGGGCCAGGAGGGGCCAGCTCCAGGCTGCTCGTTGTCCTACAAGTCGTTCAAACTGGACAGATTCCTGTTCTGCCCCTGTGACTTGGGAGCAGCCTCCCAGCATTGGAAAGGGCAGCCCAAGCCCAGCACTGTGGACAGGGCTCCTGAAGGTAGCCTGACCCTTCTGTGTCTGTGGGGCCATGACCCAAGGTGAAACTCCATATCTTCAAGTAAGACGCTCTCCGCAGGGAGAGACTAACGTGTGTTCCTCTGGCTACTGTCACTGAGCAGGTTGCCCAGAATTAAAACGCTCACCCTTTAACCACAAGCTGATCCTTCTGGCCTACTAGAGCGCATTCTAATTCCCACCCTTGGCCGGGGCCTGAGGTCAGCTGTCAGTAAAAGAGAGATGTTCCCCATGGGGAAAATCTGTGCACTGGGGGCTATTCCAGGTTTATTTCAGGCATTTCATTGACTACTGGATTGTGGGATTTAGAAAAGCGGTGAAGTCCTGTTCCGTCTGAGACCCGTTAGCAACATGGTCCCGCATCAGTGCTGTGATAGGTACTGAGGGGGAGGGACGACACTGAGCAGGGATTGCTGAGTAGTTTGGAGACCCGGAGGGCCCGTCCTGCTTCCCGGCAACGGCTACCCAAAGCCAAGTGCTTCGTCTCTCCGCTTTGCCCCCGCAGCAGCTCCTGACGCCTGTGTCTGAGTGGCTGACCCCCAGGCCTCCAGCCACTTCCCGAGGACACGGGTAGCCACTCTGCTCCCCGAGGAGCCAAGGAGCCTTTGCCCCGCGTGTCGGGGCTGCAAGGCCTGTGTGGCCCCTGGCAAGAGGTTCAGGCAGTGCCAAAGACTCCTGCTGCAGGACAGCTGCTGCCTTCCTGGTGGCTGTTGGGAAACAAATGGCTCCTCCAAGTGACACTGGGGCTCTTGCGAGTACTGCTTGCTGCCAAAGAAGTCTGTTCAGTGTGGCGGAGTCGCGCGCTCCTGGGAAGTGAGGCTCTGCTAATGTGTTCCCAAGTTCTGTTCCAGCTGGCGTCCGCCCTTCCTGCCCCACAGGCTGGAAGGCCCCCAGCGCCCGCTCCGGCACGGGCCTGACGTGCGGGCGGGACCGGAGGCGCCGCCGGCCTCGAGCCGCGCCCTCCTTCCCCCTGCCTCGGTGGGCCTTGTGAGCTAGGCCAGAGCCTCGTGAGGTGCTGTCGCGCCGCCGAGCTTGGGCCTGTGCTCCAGAGACGTGCGGGCAGCAGGGCGCCTGGAGCAAGTCACGTAACTGCTGCCTCAGTCTCGCTTTCCTCACGAGTGAGAATGGACACCGTCCTTGAGGTGGGAACACGCATAAAGTGCTTAGCAGAGTGCCTGGCACATAGTAGGTGTTTCATCCTCATGAGCTTCTGCTGTAACGTCTCTGCTGAGACCCCTGAGAATTACTCAGCTCTCTGGGGGGCTTCTATAGGAAACCATCTTTTTTGCGCTGGGGTGTGACTACTGTGTGCCCTTCCTTCAGATGCCTTCTAATCAGATGTCCTGTCCCTTGTCCTGGATGCAATTCTCTAGCTTCTAAGGTGGGAGCTCCACAGATGCCTGAATTTTTCTGAACTCTCTTAGACCCAACAGCTGTCAGTGTCCTGGGCTAGGGGCCATGTTGGCCAGGGTATTGGTGCTAAGCTGCTTTCCCCAGAGCTAGGCTGCTGTGGCTGGCCTCAGTTTCCCTCAAGTCTGTCTCCAGGAGGAAATTTGCTGAGTGGCCTGGCTCTTGCCTGGGGGGCAAGGGATGAGGCCCATTTGGGAGGACAGTGTGGGGACTGCCCCTGAAACTCGCTATCAGCCTATTCTAGTGGTTCTCAGCGGGAGTGATCTTGTGCCACATACCCCCCACCCCCCGCCAATCACAAGTGACATTTGTCAATGATGTCTGGGGATATTTTTGGTTGTCACAGCAGGGGATGGCTTTGCAGTGGGTAGAGGCCAGGGATATTGCTAAATATTGACAATGCACAGGACAGCCCCCCACAGTGAAGAATTATCTGGCCCAAAATGTCAGTAGTGCTGAGGTTGAGAAACCCTGATCTGTTCCCTGCTGGATGAGGAGACAAGGATTGTAGGGAACAGCATCACCCTGAGAGATCAGCCTGAGTCCTTTATCCCTTCCTGTTCCCCAGCCCGAGAACCTAGGATCGCTTATCTCTTACTGATGGGCTGTGCAACTGTGGACAGATTAGCCCCTCTGAACCTTAGTTTTCATTCCTTGTACTCAGGGATGCTAGAGGTTGCCTTTCCCGACGAGGATCTATCCGACTTCTAGGTCTAACGTAGAGACTGTTACCTTAGGGGATCCCAGCCTCCTTCATGAGGCACCTGACTCCTTCCAGAGGGTAAGGCTTTGTAAAAAGAAAAGAACTCTGACTTTTATTTTTGGGGGACTGTTGTGCTGGATCCAGACTCTGCATACTCACGGGGTGGGTGGGTACTCACCCCTAAGCTTGCCCACGTCCCAGGACGTAGCCACTGCGGAAGCAGGTTTTCTTGCCTCCAAATAATTGTCCCTTCTTTATGCGTAGCGAACTTTTAATCTGTGTGTGGCTGCATTGAGAAGCCTGACTTTACGGCAGATGCTGTGGAACGTAATCTGCTCACGTTTAGGCTGTAAATTTTCTGTGGTTCCAAAGTGCTGTGGAGTTCACCAGAACACATGCTGTCCTCTGATAATTGAAGTGGCTTAAAACAAAGCAAGGCCTTATTGGTTTGAAATAAGCTGTCTTGCAAGCTAGGCTATTTTAAAAAGAACACAAAACTTAGAACATATCTCTGATTTAGGGCTCCAACCTACTTCATCCCCAAAAGTCATGGATTAAGGAATTAATTCACAGTGTGATCTTGGGCAAGTCCTTTAACATCTCTGGTCTGAGTTTCATCTATAAGATGTAGGCCCCAAACTCGATCCCCAAGTCTCCCTCCTACTGCAGCCTCTCACTCAGCTCCTGTGTTTTAGGGAACGTAGGGAGGGAACCTAGTGCCGCTCTCCCAGGGTGAAAATAACCCCTTCGGAAAGGTGTGGGCGAGCTGAGGAAGTGACCCTCTCCTCCCCTCCATAATTACGATCCTCAGATGCTCTCAAAATACCAAATGACGAGTTTGGTTACATGGAGCTGACTGATACTCATAGTTAAAATCTCTTTTCTTGACTTCAAGGGAGTGAGCTGAGTTTGACAAATACAAATGGAAAACTCTTCTCTGGCTCTTTCCTCTGACCCTTGGGGACAGAAGATGATGGATGTGTGGGGCAGAGCGTGGCTGGTTAAAAAAGTGGGCTCTTCATCTCACATCCCTCTTCAACTCCTGGTTTGTCTCATTGGGTCTGTTGTCGGCTTCATGTCAGGGGTACTGACTGCCAAGTCTACTCGTTGAAATCTTTTCCTTTTTAAAACCCTCTGGAAAATGCCAGTTTTCCCTCAAGGACTTGTACCAGGGGTTAATAGGACAATGTAAGGAAATCTACTCTTACTCTGAAATCTCAGTTTTTCCTGTTGCAGTTTGACCCAAACAAACCAACAAACAAAACTCTTGTCCTTGAGCCCGACAATATGAAATAGCTCCCTGGAGCTGGGGGTGGGAGAGCAAGCCCAGGGCCCGGCCTGGGGTCCTCCTGAGCTGCTTCCTCTTCCGGAGGGGCGGGGGGGTGGTGGTGGTGGGGCATGTCTCCAGAGGATTGCCTACAAAGCCAGTGTGGGTCTTAGGTTGGGATTATCCCGTCCTTCTAAAAGGGATCATTTCATACATAATATAGCTACAGGTACATTTGGCACCTTTTCCAGGTCTGGAGACTCGCCAGTTTAGTAGTCCTTCACCAAAGTGTCAGCTGAAACACTCGCTCAGTTTGACACGGTCGGCTTCGTATTTAGAATAAACAAACCTGAGTGTGAAATTCCTTCTGGGTCGCTCCCTTCTGCAGGTAATTCCATGTGTGTTTCTCCGCTGTATGTCAGGCTGCGCTTCTGTCTGCTTGATTGTAGTGGTTCCTTTGAAGGTGCTGCTAGAAGTGGAAGATGGAAGGAGAAGACACTTGTTTGGTCACGCCCACGCTGGCGTCTTGCTCTTCAGATTCATTGATCAGGAAGGAGTCAAAGAGGTGGAGGGGAATCGAGAGGCCAACCTGGGTCGTAACCAAGCAGAGGAAAGGTCTTCACATGGATCCAGATGGAAAATGGATCCCAGAGCCTTTAACCTTCTGAGAGCCTTTTCTGGGGCTGAAGGAACATTCAGACTGAGAAAGCCGCCCTCAGCATGCACCTTTGTCCAGAGGTTGGGGAGAAGGAGGAGCAACAGTTAGAAGGGCAGGGGTCAGGATGGGGGGGGTTGCTGCTCAAAGTCTAGGAACAGAGTGATGAAGCAAGGCCCCGAGGCTGGAAGTGGTGGCGCCTTCTGTGTTTGGTTGGAGGCGCTTACCTTCTAGTGAATCGTCCACACACACAGCAGTTGATGGTCTTCATTATTCTTTAGCAAGAAATAATTTCCAACTCATCTGTCAGTTTAAGGCTAAGGGCCTTACACTTCCGGTGCTGAGAATATAGTAGCTCATTGTACATCAGTCCTATTTATGTCCCATTTGGGGACTTGGGGCTGCCCTTTGAGCAAACACACGGAAAAGAGATTGATGCAGCAAAGGCCATGGAAGAACAAGAAGGCAGGAGCAGGGAGCTTGGGAACCTCATGTTAGGCCCTGTTACCCACGGGAGCTTTGGCCTCAGTAAGTTATCACCGGCTACCATTGCCTCTTAGATGTTATCCTTACTAGAATAAAAACACCCATGCAACTTGCATGAATCACCCGCTCTGTAGTGTGATGAGGGACATGAGTTCTAGGCTGTGGGTGACCACACATGGAGTCTGACCCACCAGCTGGACACCTGCCCACCTTGAGGGCTCACCCCCTTTCGGAGCAGTTACAGCCAGGCCCCTGCTGTGCTCCTCCCTATTCTCTATGCCCACTTCCCAGCCCCCCAGGCCTTGAGTGGTCTAAGCAAGACCACACCCCTGCTCTCTGTGAACACCTGGTCTCCCTCTGGGTGGCCTGGCAGGTGTTAGCCATCCAAAGCCACAACTCAGTGACCACTACCAGAGTGTGTGTATGTGGGGGGGGGGGACCTTTCCCAGAGGCTATCCATCTTCATGATGGTTCCAGAAGACAGAGATGATGATTCTCCTTGTGTTACAGTTGAGGAAGCTGAGGCTCAGAGATGTGAAGCAACATGCCCAGCATTACAAAGCCAGAAAGTAGCAGAGCCAGGGTGTGGATCTAGAATGGGACCCTTGGCTATCCCATTCTGCCCTTAATCATAGGCTGCACCAACTATAGGCCGTAAGGGCTGTGTGAGCGGGGAGGAGGCCGGAGGTTTCATGGGAGTGAAAGAGATTGGCCCACGGGTTGGAGTGAGCCCGGTAAAGAGGCTGCCTGTGCTGCACCAGACCTGCCTCCGGAAATTCTTCCTCTTCTCTGAGATCCCTCCCTCTCCTCAGCCTGTTGCAACTTCTGTGGCCCCTTCTCTTTCTCTCTTTTGATCTTGGAAATCATTCTCACAGTTGCCGTCTTTCTGGATGAGGAAACCGAGGCCCGCAAGGAGGGCTTGTGCAAGATGGTGTGGCAAACAGGAGAGTTAGCAGGACTTGGGGTCTGAGTTGTACTCTCTACTTTCTGTGCCAGCCCCAGCCCTGCCCTTCCCACCATGCTGGTGTTTCCTAAACTCCAGGTGTGACTGACCCTAGGGAAAGACGCTAGGCTGGGCCCTCCGAGTCCCTCCCAAGACCCTCACAGCTCCTCCTTTCCCTGGCTTACCCCCGGCGTACCCATTCCATCAGACTGACTCTTCACAGACCGTGAAGAAGCTGAGAGAAGCCGCATTGACTCCACGTGTTAACTGCAGTCTGCCTCTTCCAGGCCTGGCCAGCAGTGTCACCAACAACGCTGACCCTGCCCGCCTCTCCCCTGCATGCCCTACGTTGTTCCTGAGCCCACCGGCCGGGGGAGGAATGTCAGGAAGAGCAGGAGGCCATGGCAGGGCCAAGGGTGCTCATTCCCAGCACCTGACAAAGGACTTGAGCTGTGAAGTCACCCACTTGCCTGGATGGTCCCTGGTTTTATCACAACCGCTAGCAGCTGGAGCTCAGATGCGATTCAGGAAGTTGGAGTTGGGGATGTTCTTGTTGTCTTGGGCAGCCTTCAAAGTCAGGACCACTGTGTTCTAGAGCCCTTGTCTTCTGGGACCTTTCCCCACTCCCCATGCCCCACGGTGTCAACAAAGCCTACGCTTCTACTTCTTTACCTGACCAGCTCTGTCCTCCCACCCCTGCCTCAGACCTAGGATTCCCTCTCCTCTGGCTGACCTGCTGGAGCTTCTGCTTGGTCCACAGGCCACAGTTTTCTGTCGCGTGCACTTCACTACCTAAAAAGCACAGTACATCTTTTTTGAGGCCTCCGAGAGGCGGCACCCTTCCCTCTGGGGAACTGAGCAGGCCTGGGGTGGGGCTGCAGCAGAGTTTTTAAAAACCCCAAATTCAGGGAGATTAGCAGGCCCGAAATAGAATTCAAAAGAATTCTGGTTGTTTTGTTTTGTTTTTTAAATGACAGAACTTACATGTAAGTTTATAAACATGATCGCACAGTCCTGGGAGAGTCCATTACAGCTGAATCTCCTGTGATCCCAAAGCAGGGTTTGGTCTGCCCGTGGGGTGCACCCAGTGACGTGCCAGAGCTGAGGCCCCAGAGCCACTGTTAAATTTTCAGAAATTTTGGGAGCCAATTGGTAAAAACAGCCATTACTTGAAAATGAATTCTATAAATTTACAACTAAAGTATATGAAAAGCCAAGGCAGCCAGTATTCAAAACTCCTCACTTCCTAAGTAACTTACTACAGTATTACTCATCTCTGCTCTTGAGGGGACAGGCACCTACCCGCTCTGAATGTAACGTGCTCTTCTGCACATCTCTTCCTAACGTCACGTCAGTAGCTTGACATAGGCAGTGGTGGGAATGTTTACACCACAGAAACTAGCCAGCGCCATAAATCAGGATCTGATTTATTGTTCCAGTGATTGTCTAGACTTAGGAAAGTGGTGGAGAAAATGTTAATGCAGAGTAAACAACGTGTATCATTGTAAATAGCACAAAAAATGGAAAATAACCTTTTTCCAGTTTTCAAAAACTGCTGTCAAATTCAGCAAAGAATCTGCTACTGTCATTGACAGACAAATGGAATTCTGTTCTGTTTTCTCTTACTTCATTTTTGTCGTACTCTTAAAGGTAAGCAAAAATACCACGCGGAGCTCCTGTGGGAAGGGCACATTGGCCAGTATGCTGCTGGGACAGCGCTGCCCCGTGTCCTGTGTATTTTGCCACCTGCCTGCCTCTGACTGGCATGTCCAAGCCCCCTTTCATTCACTGGCTCATTTAGCAAATAAGTATTGAGTGTGAACTATGTGCCAGCAGTGAACAAAACAGACAATAAACAAAATAAATGTCAACTCCACAGTATGCATTTTCAAACTCTGCTCTCAGGCACACGTTCCGCCTTCTCTGGGTCCTGCTTCTCCCCACGGAGAGTGAGCTCTGCCTTGCCAGCCTTTCACTGAGGGGGATGAGCCTCAGTTCCAGGACAGGGTGTGAGCAGAGTCACGTGCGAACAGCTTGGAACTTGAACGAAGGCCTGGAATTGAATATTGAAGCAGCCTTGTGGGAGAAAGCCAGTAAGAGGGAAGCGAACTCCGTTTCTTGAGAGTTTGGGAAATGGCATGCACCCTCCCAGGGGTGATTTTTTAGCTGTTCTCTGTGCTGTGGCTGAAGGAGATCTCAGATGAGACCTGTGTACCTGAAAGGTCTGAAAAATATTTAATATAAAAAAGAGCGCAGGATAGCCTGCTGACCCTCTCATCTGTTTGTTCCGCAAATACACGTGCCACCCAGTGCCAGGTGCTTGCAAGCTCTGTGAGCTGCCACGCCAAGTGACCCGTGGTCTCTCCCCTGGAGGATTTTCAAACTTGTGGGGCAGTTTATAATCCAGATTGCTGGCCAGGGAGCACAGAAGCCTTGCCCATCTCTCTGAAATCAGGCCCCCATAGGCAATCATTCTCTTTCTCCGTTCTTCCCCTACTTAGCTTTGATCTCAGTTTGTAATGATGTATGTCTGTGTTTGATTGATGTCTGTCTATCTTATAAGAATGTCAGCCCCAGGAAGGCAGGGACCCGTGTCTTTCTCACACAGCCCGCCATAAGTAAGTGCCCCGGAAAAACTTGAGTAAGTGGAGGAGGGAGATTGGTGTGGGTGAGGGGCCCGGAGGGCATCTGGAGGAAGAGGCTTGAGTTGGAAGGATGCAGCCTTCATTCTTTGACTCCAGGCAGGTGAAGCCAAGCCCTTGCATTTGCCAAGACGCTGCCCGAACATCACCTCCATTGCATAGCTTGCCTTTACCCCTTGTCTGTGGGTGGATCTTGGTGAGAGAACACAGCAGTTTGCCTTACAGCTTTTCTGTGATCCTTAACCTGTCTTGAGTCACAGACCCCTATGCTTATCTGATAAAAAGTATAAACCCTCCTCCCCCAGAATGATGCTAATGGTATGTGCATATGTGCACACAAAAAACCACTCAGTTTTAGGTACAGTTTCAAGGGGCTCATTTCCAATTCCATCCATAAACCCCAAATCCAGAACCCGCTTTAAAAAATGATTCCCCATACTAGGCACTCATCCTGTTCCTCTGAGCCCCCAATATCTAGCATGGTTCTTGGCATATAGACCTTACTTAATGTAGAATATTGTGGGGGTGAATGGGTATGTGAAAAAGTGTCCTGATTTGGCACGACCTGTTTAGAATTGAGCTAATAATTCCATTGAAGTCATCAGGGGGAGAAGGGTCAGCGTGAGCAGAGGATGGTAGCACTCTTAACACCATTACTCTGTCCTGGCACTAGAAGTATGGTTCTGCCCACACCTGGAGGCCCACCAATGCCAGAAAACCATTTTCCAAATAAAAACTTAGAACATGGTATCTGACACATTGTCTAATAATGGGACAGACTATTTGAAATTGGGCCTGTCTCAGAGAATCAGAGATTGAGTGATTCTAAAGGAACATAACCTAATCCTGAGGCTGATTGGATTGTTCTTAAAGATTCTTTAACCCTCAGAAAGGCTGCACTCCCCACAGAGTCTAAGTTAGTCCTCCAGCTCTGGGTAGAGGGACCCAGCATGGCAGGTTATCTGTCATCCACATTCTTCTCCATAATCACCTGTGCTGAGTAACTAAGTGATCCCTAGTGGTACCTGTAAATGCTGCCCATCTTCTGCTCATTACTGTCTCCCTCCAGCCACCCACCTACCCACACACAAAAGGTGGTGTGAATCCCTGGCCTTTAAAAATGTTCAACTCTGGAGGATTATTATTTTTTTTTTTTGCTTCAGTTTTGATCCCTATTTTTCACATTAGAGCGTTTGACAATGTTGATTTTTAGACACCAGAATATTTCAAAACCATGGGGAAAAAACCCTACAGTACTAACATTTGCTTGGAAAACAGTTGTCAAGGAAATAGATTTTGCAAAACACTTCCTCCCAGGAGAGCTCTCTCTTTCCGTGTATCCCCACATTGAACATTATTCTCCTGTGCGATAGTGGTGGGCAACGGTACCATTGGCAGGTAATTTGTCTAGCCAACATCTAATTATGAATTAAAGCCCTTGCTGGCAAGTTCTCAGGTCGGCAGCCGATGGTGGACGACGTTCAAGTTCAGTTTATAGTGCATCTGAAACGTTCTTGGACTTACAGGAATGACGGAAGATTTCTTGGCTCTGGCTATAGACTGGGGAATAGGATTCTGTAAACTCTATTAGCAGACAATAGAAGCGCCTGATAGATGGAGCTGAAATTGCAAAACGTTGTTCGATTAAAAGAAAAGGTGAAGGCTCACGGGGCAGGGGCTGTGACTCAAGGCACTCACATAAGGAGATACTTATCTGATGATTAGAGTGCTGGCAGCCCAGGCACCAGCCAGTGGTTCTTTGAGCATCCATCGCTGTTAGACATGCCAACATAAGTATGTACTGCTCAGTTGTGATCAGACCTCACAAGCAAGGCTAGCGGGTTTAATTATCACTTGTAAGAACTTAGTGAAGAAAGTGCTGGCCTGCTTAGAGTTATGGCCACCAACACTGGCAGGTGGTTAATTACAGACTTGGCCCGTGCCACAGAAGCATAGCAGGGTCCACGTGTAAGCAGGAGGACAGTTGCTGACAAAGAGGCAGAGAGATGGCCATGTCTCCATTATTCCCATTTGTGTTAGAATCTATTGTACTTGCAGTAATCTTTAATTATAAAAGCTATTACTATGGGATTATCAATGTTATTCATTTCTGTCACGTTGCCTGGTAACATCCCTTTGTGCCCAAGACACACATGTTTCTGTAGTTACAGGTTGAAGAAGTGAAACCTTCCTCTCTCTTAGCCACTTTGCCATCACCGTAGTATAAAAAGCTATTTTGAGAGATAGTGGAGCCCAGTCTATGGCGTGAAAAATGGCCCTGGTCTGACAACAGCCTGAATCTTCGAAAAGACTCCGTTTTAACTGGAGTAGTTCTTCACAATGTGGCGAGCCCCAGTAGCAAGACAAAAACGTTCCGAAACAGCTAACTGTTCTCCTCTTTTGGAAAACGTTCTGCCCCGTTACAGACCAATCTCTACTGCGGGACCCGTTTTGCACGTCCCTACGGGTGGTGTGAGACGTGAGATGTTGTGAATCTTTAAGTTTTTGACGATTTCCTACCCAAGAAACGATCACTGATGGAGAAAATGGGGTGTTAGATGTTGCAGGTAGTGTGTTTGCGCCTCTGTGAAGTCAGGTTATCCCCATCACCCTGCTGGGTTTGAAAATGCCCCATTAGTGGGAGAAACGGTAGTAGCGGCGTTATCACCAGAAGTACTCAAAATCCGTCTCCTTAAAGGTCACACTGGTGGGATTTTCAGATAACACTTGGCATTGCTTTTTTTTTTTTTTTTCTTCAAGTGGGAAAGCAGCTGCTCGGGTCTGGGGAGAGGTCATGTGTTGGGTTTCAGATCTCCAGTTAAGGCTGTAACCCCACAAAAGTGGTTATCGCTTAAAGATAATTACATTCCACGTTGTTTCTGCTAAACTCTTGAGATGGACTGATTGGCATATTTAAATCTCATCTCCCAGGCATTTGCTAATTATCGTAGCCTCGTTGGAAAAGAAAAAAAAAAAAACCTAATCAAATAGCTGTTTAGAGATGCTTTGCATTTTAAAATTTTGCTGGGTTTATCATAAGAAGAGAGGAACTGTGCCTCTGATTTTCCTCTGGTTCTTTCCCCTACCTCAAGAAGGTTTAAACTTTTAATGGTTTAAATAGCCACAGCTAATCACTCAAAAAGCATTTTCGCACTGACATTCTCTGTCTCTTTCACATCATTTCCATCCCTGCCCCCCTTCTGTCCTCCTCCAGTGAAGCTTTCTCACTTAGTGACTTCCTATCGGTGAGGGGGCCCTTGGATTCCAAATACTGAGGCTCATCCTTTTTATTCATTTTAAGCGGTACCAGCCAGGCCTGGAGTCAGATCTGAGTGTGAACGGTTACTCACATCTTTCTCAGGTGCATAAATAGAACACCAAGTCCACAGTGACAATAAGAGGCATTTCTTCCTCTTGCCCGGAAAGAGACGCACAAAAAGAGTAGCTCCTGGGGTCAGCAGGTTGAGTGGAAGCCACACTCCTTAGAAAAAGGCACCCAAGACTTGTGATTTTATTAACAGCAGCTGGAGAAGACCCCTCCCCCGCCCCGCGCCCCCACTATCACCCCAACCCACCCCTGCCTCCGCTTGCTGAACTGATACCATTTTGTTTTGTTTTGTTTTTCAGCCACTGTGCTCAGAATTGGGAAAACATGATGGTTTTTCCTTGATACAGGATACATGGCCGTTAGTGACAGAAATCTCACAGAGGCCTTTCTTTTGTAGGGAATGCCTGAAAGGGCCTGTCTTTGAGATTTATGAAAGAGCCCCAGTGAGCCACCATCACCCAGAGTACCTCCAAAGCAAACCCAGGGAAGAGGAATTCTGTGAAGGTCTCATCAAATCACCTGTCACGGGCCATCAGTCTGCTTGTCTCCCTCCCGTGAAAGGGTCTGTTTTGCCCGCATGGCAGGAGCTGCCACCTTCCTGCAGCGGGTTTACCAGGCCCCAGCAGGAAGCCCAGATCTGGAGGCAGCTTAGGCAAGAGAAAATCCTAGTCCAATAGGAGTCAGAGCCGCAGAGCAGGGGTAGGTGCGTCCGGCCATGGGATGCGTGGACTTGAGGCAGGAGAAAGCTACAAATCCAGCCGGCTGAAGGCCTGCAGAGAGCTTTGATTCTGATCATGCAAACAATTCAAGAATCTGTGAAACCCAAAGATCTGAGTTTTCTGTCTCTCCTAGTCTGTGCCATTAGCTCATCAAGATTAGTGTCTTTCGGTTTTCATAGTTAATTATTCTTTGGTATTCTCTTTCCGGGTTTTGAAATCAAATTGCTTGGAATCAAATCACTCTCTCCCATGTGATTAGGTTATCTTTTATAATAGGACTGCAGTAATCCTTTCAAGAACACAGGGTTTCAGATCAGTGCTGTCAAGGAAAATGTCCTGTGTCCCATGAATTTCAGTCTTGTGGGAGTGAGAAAACACCACCAACCCCTTATTATGCATCCAGAAGTGCCACGCCACGTCATCCATCATCAGAGACCTAGAGGAATGAGAAGAAAACCTACGTTGAGCTGTCTGATTAATGCAAACTCAAAGAGAACTTATGGGGTGGCAGCTACTTGGCTTGCTAGGATGAATGAGCTCCAAGACCCGAGTCATACGGTGTTTACAAGGCTGTGCAGGTCTGTTTACTGCTTTGGAATTCTCTCTCCTGGGGTGAACAGGTAACCTTATCACTGGGTTTTACAAGCCTTTCTAGCCAAAAAAAGAAACTATGTACTTTGGAATCTGCTGATGGAGACCTAAGGGGAATAAAGAGAAAAGTCAGGTGCGTTTCTCAGGCTACACGTGGAGAACAGAAGGAGCTTTGTTTTTCAGATACTAATTAAGATCTCAGCTTAGTTACCATCTCAGGGGCTTTCCTCCACCATCCCCACCCACTCATTCACCCTCTCTTCCCTCACCTTGCTTGGTTTTTCTTCATAGTGCGTACCACCGTTCAAAATTACCCTGCTTACTTGTTTCCTTCTTATTGTCTGTTTCCCCACACGGTGTAGGAGCTGTGGTGGCAGGAACACAGGATACATAGTAGGGGCTTGATATGTATTTTCTGAATGGTGTCAGGGGAGGGGAGGTTGAGGAAAGAACAGGAGGAGGCAAAGGTTGGAATTAGACCTGCGTTTGAATCCAAACCCTCTGCTTATTGGCTATGTACCCTTGGAATAATTACTGAACCTCAGTTTTCTTGTCCATAAAATGGGCATGACACCTGCTTCCCAGAGTAGCCATGGAGGATTAAGTGAGATAAAGTATATGATAACATCTGGTGCAGGGACTGGTACGTGAAGGTACGTAGTAAATGCTGGTTCATTCTCCAAGCCTTGATTGAAACTGTTTTACTGGACAAGAAACAAGGCCCTTCACTGTCTATGAGTGTCCAGTGGTTCTCAGACCTCCTTCTTGAGTCCAGGACTGGGATCTCTGAGAACAGTTCTGATCCTCTTTGGGCTCCAAGGAGAATGAAGGTGGCTCCACGTGGTACTGCATGGGTGCATGAAGGAGGGGGCCCCAGGGATTCTATACCCAAAGCTCGTCCTCAAGAGATGGCATCACCAACTAGAAAACAAGACTGCTGCCCTCCTGGAGCTTTTGTTGTCCTCCTCGGCTGAGGGCCTTCCTGGGAACCCCAAAGGCCCTGAAATAGGTCACTTGGGCTCCTTGCTGTCACTGAGGTGACCCTAACAGTCTTTAGGAACTGGTTATCAAGGCCAAACCTCCAGATTTCAGATAGCGTCACCTCCCTGGGAGATGTGGCAGCAAGATTACTTCTCTCCACGCTCTAGTCAAGATCTGTGCAGCGCTCACATCAGTATTTTCCTTGTTTTCACTTAAATCTGTTTTTTCCCCTTTCTTTTTACAAAACTCTTAACATTTAGGCAAAAGAATAGGTTCTGCCTCTTTCATGTTTCCAGAGGCTCTAGCACCTGCTGGAGCAGCTTTAAAGCAGGTCATCCATTTCTTCTAGCAGCCTGAGCCTTCAGGAACTGGGATTGTGGACGTTTCTTGTTTTCAAAGAGAAACAGACCTTCAGATGTGCTGTTCAGCCCAGGCACTAGGCAGCAGGCTGGTGCTCGGTTTGGTTCTCTGTGTGCCACATGCCGTCTGGAGGTGCCGGGTCAACATTTTGTTCCTTCACTTGTTAGATAGCGGAGCAGCCTGGTGGGATGGAAGAGACACAGAGCCTTTTGAATCAGCCAGACCCCAGCTTCAAACACCAGCTGTACCACTCTGCATAGCCCCCGGTGTTGGGAAAAGGAGCTGCTGATCTCCCCTAGGAGGGCTGTTGGGTGGGAGGCGGTGTGCTGTCGTGGTTAAGAGTGCAGGCTTCCAAGTTGCCCTGTTGCGTCCGTGGCCGGCTCTGCCACCGTTTGTTCTGTCCTTAGGCAAGGTAGCTAATCCTCCAGGGCTTGACTGCATCATCCTGTAAAACAGGGATGATAATGGTAGCCCACCTTGCAGGGTTGGTGGTGGATGAAATGTTCGTGAAAGGCCTAGCCCAGTGCTCTGCACACAGTAACTGCTCCGCTCATGTCCGTTACTGGATAACAGAGGTAATGCATACAGCCATTGTTATTACTAATGTGTTCTGTTGATTTCCTATTTGGCCAGCTCCTGGGCTAGGGGTTGGGGATGTTTTGATGAATAGGTCAAAGAGCTCAAGGGCAGGGTAGACAGACTCGAAAGAAATCATGACCCTGCTGAAGTGTTAAGTATTGCCATTGATGGATAGCAAGTGGGCTGCAGGAGAGTAGTGAATTCCGGAATGCTGGTCCCCATGCTCCAGAATATCGGAAGTCCTTGTGCAGAAAAAGGGCCATGGTGGAGCGGGAAGTGCATTTGGAGATTGGTGGTTTGTTC
Organism: Ursus maritimus; assembly: GCF_017311325.1. Classification (NCBI taxonomy): domain Eukaryota; kingdom Metazoa; phylum Chordata; class Mammalia; order Carnivora; family Ursidae; genus Ursus; species Ursus maritimus. Next base: position 18,942,468 of record NW_024425786.1, read on the forward strand.
ATTCAGTTCTTCATTGGGAAGTGCAAAGGCCCTGAGGTAGCAGATTAGCCTCCCGTACAGTACCAAATCACACAGACTGAGTGACTTGAAACAACACAAATCTTTTCTCTTACAGTTCTGGAGGTCAGAAGTTGAAAATGTGTTTCATTGAGCTAAAACCAAGGTGTTAGTCAGGATACACTCTGTTCTGGAAGCTCTGGGGGAGAATCCATCCCCTTGCCTTTTCCAGCTTCTGTGGCTCGTGGCACCTTCCGCTGTCTTCAAAGCCAGCAAAGGCCAGTGGAGTCTTTTTTACATTTCACCACTTGGACACTGACTCTCCTGCCTCCCTCCTTTACTTCTAAGGACCCTTGTGAGCTCGTTGACCCACCTGGATAATCCAGGCTAATCTCCTAATCTCAAGGTCAGTTGATTAGCGACCTGAGTTTCATCTGAAACCTTGATTCCATTTTACCATACATACTCACAGGCTCTGGGGATTAGGGCGTGGCACCTCTGGGGCCATTATCTGCCTACCCCAGGCAGGATGGGGCTGTATGTGTTTGAGGCATTGTCCAGAGGCCCCTGTGGTGGACACACAGAGATTGAGAAGGGGTCTGGGGTGAGGCCAGAGCAGGCGTTTCAGGCCCGGAGAGTTGGGAGGCTCTCCGAAGCACTTACACAGAAGAATGGCATTTAGTGGTTTACATTTGTAAATGATCAGCTCCAGCAGTTGGAGACAGGATGGGGGAAGTGGGGCACGAGAGGAAGCAGGGAGACTGGCTGATGTTCAGGGACAGGGGACTGGGGGCGGGGGCGAGGAAGGAGGTGAATTACAGGTGTGTGTCAGAGATGTCAGTGACAGCCTTGCCGGATATGAGGTGTGGTCCTGTTTCCTGATGGGAGGAGAATGGATGCCCGTGGACCCCGCGGTAGACAGTCACAAATGCTAATGCTGACCAGTTTTCCACGTGCCGGGCACTGTGCTGAGTGCCTTGTGTTGTAATTCATCCGTGCGGCACCCAATTGCTCCACTCTGTGAGAGGAGGGGGAGTACTGTGGCCAAGAGCAGAGACTGCCTGGGTTTGAATCCCAGCTCTGCCACTGACTTGCTGTGACACTTGGGCACATTTGGGCAATATCCTTATATGAGAATTGGGGGTAATGATATACTAACGTTATAAGGTTAACATGAAGATTTAAATGAATTAATACATATGTAAATCACCGGTGACTCATGGAAAACACTGGATAAGCATAACAGTATCATTATTTTTAAACAGATGCAATAATTGAGGCACAGAGAGGTTAAGTATCTTGTCTAAGGACACACAGCTGGGGAGAGCTGGGATCCAAAGCTGGGCTCTTAGCTCCTATACCTTGCCTTCTCCTCGAAAGTGAAAACTGTGCATGCTAATACACACAAAAGCCCTTATCATGTTTGGCACACGGTATGTGTTCCATAAATGTGTGTCTGTGGAAGTGCAGTTTGTTTTTCTGTAAAACGGGGGTGGTGACCCCCACCCTCACTCACAGGTGACCATAAGGCTCAAATGAGGAAGGGAGAGCACTTTGGAAATGGCAGAGCGACGTGCATAGGTGGTTTTTGTACTAAAATCCTTCAGAGGGCCTTGTTGAACCCTTTCCCCCTGGAAGTTCACTCACAGATGCACTGAGGTCTTCCCTGCTGCCATTCATCTCTGTTCTCCACGCCCCATCTCCCGGTCCCTCCCCCACACCCAGTCTGTGACAGAATAGAGGAGTGGGGAGGAGCCTTCACTTTGCAGGTGGGGAACCAATCTCAGTGCAGTGGCAGAGCTCAGACTTGCTTGTGATCTTCTCCATCAGCTCCTTTTGACCGGCCGCAGACTCTGTACCAAGATCATAAAGGTATCCCATAGGAAAGTGCCTCTCTCATTCTTGCTATCCTTTGTGGCCTCACAGTTGGAGCTCTTCCCTTGTTGGGCCTTTGGTGAATCCTGAGTCAAAGCCCCTGGGCAGTTGGTGTTTCTGTCCCAGCATTGCCCTTTCTGCATGGTCCTCATGACATGAGCAGCCCGGTGAAGCTTCCCTGTGTCATCACCACCCTTGGGCATTTATTCAACATGTATACATGGAAGGCCTGTATGTGCTGGGCACTCTGCTAGGGGTTGGGGAGCAGTAGTGAGCAATGGAGCCTACGTTCTAGTGGGGAGAAACAGATACTAATTAATCGCACAATTCATGTAAAAATTCTGGCTTTGATGATCTTCTGTAATAAGGGAATTCGACTTGATCCTGGAGGCTAGGATTCTCTAGGACTGAGATATGAAAGAGGAGTAGAATTTGCCAGGCATAAGGAGGAGAGGGGAATGGTCCAAGAAGAGGTGCTATCACGTGCAAAGGCCCTGTGGCAGAAAGAGGTGTGGTTCTTTGAGGAACTAAGAAGGAAAGCTGGTACGGTTAAGGCAGAGATAGGGAAGATGAGCTGAGGCTGGAGGCATGAGGGGGTGGGTACTGCAGGGCTTGATGAGCCTTATTGAGTTTGATCTTTATACCTGATAGAAGTATTTAAGTGTGTGTTGAAGGTCGGGTAGAGATATGAGTACATTTGCATTTCAAATAACCACCCTGGCTACAGTGTGGACAACAGTGTAGGAGGCAGAAGATTGCAGCTGTAGCCAGTTAGGAGCTGCTGCAGGAGTCCCGTGGAGAGATGGGAGTGCTTTAGATGAGAGTGGTGGTGTAGGGAGAAAAGAATGGAGGGATACTTAGTCGGTAAATTAATAAGGTAGTGAAGATCCTATAGCTGCTTTTTATTGAGCACATATGAGAGTGGTGGTGTAGGGAGAAAAGAATGGAGGGATACTTAGTCGGTAAATTAATAAGGTAGTGAAGATCCTATGGCTGCTTTTTATTGAGCACATATGAGAGTGGTGGTGTAGGGAGAAAAGAATGGAGGGATACTTAGTCGGTAAATTAATAAGGTAGTGAAGATCCTATGACTGCTTTTTATTGAGCACATATGATGTACCAGCTGCTATGCTAAAAACATTTTTCTTTTTTTTTAAAGATATTATATTTAATTGTCAGAGAGAGAAAGAGCATGTGCAAGAGAGAGCGAGAGCACAAGCAGGGGGAGCAGCAGGCAGAGGGAGAAGCTGGTTCCCCACTGAGCAAGGAGCCCAAAGTGGACTCGATCCCAGGACCCTGGGACCATGACCTGAACTGAAGGCAGATGTTTAACTGACTACGCCACCCAGGCGTCCCTAAACACTTTTCATGCGTTATCTTCTTTAAGGATTATTATAAGGATTAAATATTCCTGTCCTTATCTTACAAATGAAGAAACTGAGGCTCAGAGAGGTTGTCACTCACTCAAGGCCCATGGCTAGTAGGTGACAGGGCCCTACAGCAGCTTCTCAAACTTTAATGTGCAGTTGGATCACGTGGGTGTCTTGTTAAAATGCGGGTTCTGATTCAGGAGGTCTGGGGTGGGGCCCAGGATGCTGCATTCCTAACACGCTCCCTGGGTATGCCCAGCTTCTAGTCCCTGGACCACACTTTGAGCAGCAAGGGTCTAACTCCAGGGTCCAGACTCTCAACCGGTGCTTTAGAACAGCTACAGGTGAGGCGAGACTTCCGAGACTGCTCGAATCTGCATCCCCATAGCCAGGATGTGGGAGAGCCGTCTGGACCTCGGATAGGTAGGGAGCGATACCACATTTTCATTTCCTACATTTGCCTTTCAATATCTCAAGCAAACCCCAAAGTGAAAGTGTTGGAGGCAGTACCTCCCCCTTCTGCTCCCCACCCCGCACCTCTAACCCTCAGCACAACCAAATCCCACCTGCGTCCAGCTTCTGCACTAGGCCAGGGGCTATGTGTATTCATGGATGTCTCATTAGCAGTCGCCGATCAGATCATGCTGCGAGGCACTGATAGATGGAGGTAGATTGAGGAATCTAATAAGGATGGTTTTTACGGACCAAGCTGTCAGCTGTCTCCCTGGACTGGAAAGGGAAGGAAAAAAAAATCAACCCAACGTTTTCATCTCTTTATCCAGGTGGTCATTAGATCCCAGGATCATTAGAGACCAAATCCTTTCCCACTCAGCCCCTGCAGATGGGGCCAGGTGTCACTGCTGGGAGACGCCAATAAGGCTGCGAGTCATGGTGCGAGCACTTGTCTCTAATGACTGGGAAAATCCATTTCCCTTCTTGGCAGCTTTGGGAAGTTGTGACGGTGGTTCTGGGTCACTGGCAGGCCTGATGCTGTCTGTGTGTGGGTTTTCTTTAAAAGGGGGAATGTCACACCGTGTCAGTGATTACTTCTTCCTCCCCAGTTGCCCCCAAAGAACTTTCCAACACAAGCTCTTAGTTTTCCACTCTAGAGGCAGGCTGCCAATTATTCCCATTTCCTCCCCTCCTCGAATGCACCCTTTCTCTCTTGGTTCCGTTGTTCTGGGGCTCTTGAGCCAGGCTGGGCCTCTGTGTCTGGGTAATGTGGTGGATTCCAGGTGCTTTTCTCGGGAGAGAATTCTAGAGCTCTGAGACAGGTGGAAAGAACATCTTAAACAAAATCATAATGTGTACCCCAGACTAGTAAATATTTTTCATTTTAAGATTTCATGTCCTTGTAGTTTGTTCAGGTGGACAAGAACGCCTTTTGTCTGAGGAGGAACTGGAGGGGCGTCTTAGGATTCAGCCCTCGTTGCTCTGCCTGTGTCTATCATTGCAGCTTTGTTTTCTGCCTTGCAGGACTTGGCAAAAGGAAGGCTTTGTGGTCTATTGTTAGGTGTTCTTTGAATCTATAAATCACAGACTGCTGGAAGGGAGGGCCTTCTAGAGACCATCCAGAGCTGCCTTCTGTCTCCGGCACGGACGCGCACGTATGCACACGCAGACGATGACTGCCTGGTGTGTATTTCTGGAACCCAATGGGGGCAGAGGAATAATTTCTCTTGGTATTTAGTTCTCATGTCTCTTGATTCTTATAGTCATGTTCTTGAGTCCATCCCAAATCCCTCTTGCCACGGTTCAGGCTGCCCCTGCTCCAGTCAGCGGCATCACTGTCCTGGCCCACGTTCTTGGAGACAGGACCATCCCCGCCGTGCTGTGAACTTCTGTGTCCTGGCCATGGTAAATCGCTTCCCCAGTCTGAGCCTCATGCAGCTCTCGTAAAATGTGGCTTTGGGAATAGAGAATGTCTTTGGCACTCAGATTCCGTTTGACTCTGAGATCCTGGCTCTGTACTTCTGTTTATGTTGTTTTTGTTGCTGCTTGGCCTTCTCTCTGACTCCCAGCTGTAAAAGGCCTTCTTCTCTCTCGTCAAACCTGGCTCCATCCTACCCACCCCATGGCCAACCACCCAAGCACTCCTATTTGACTTAGGAGTAGCACCGTATCATTTCTTCCTTATGTTTTTCATTCTAACAACCTTTAATTTTCACATTACAAATATTTCTAGATACTCATTATAGAAAATCCAGAAAATACAAGTCAATTAGAAGGAAAAAATAACAACCGCTAAACTTCTCACTGTCAGAGATAATCACTGTCAGCATTTTGGTGTATTTCCTTCCCGTCGTTTTTCTTCTTCTTCTTTAAAATACTCATACATGGTCCAGTAAGTTTCACACTATCTAATTTGGTGCCCTGCTTTTTCACTTAATATTATACAAGTAGCATTTCTGTATATCACTGTGCACTTGGAAACGGTTTTTATCATCTATTTAATATTTTACGGCTCATACTTTATTGAGCTCCTGCATGATTATTTCTAAATGAGAATAATGCCTATCCTGTCAAGACCACTGAGCTACCCAAATCAAATGAGATAAAATGTGCAAAGAGCTACACAAATATAAATGACTATTACTTAGTTTTAGCTCCCCAAGTGAACTACATTACTGTATAACAAGCTTGTTATATATTTGTCCATTCACCAAGTTTTGCATATTGATGGGCAAAACAAGCTGTCTTGATTTACTCTTTAAAAAAGAACATACATATTAATAACTTTTAATTTTTTTCCAGAAAGTTCTTAGCAATTCTGGCCTAAATAACTTATTTGAAGTGCAGAAAAAGGAGTGTGCACAGAGATGTTCGTTATGGCATTATTTACAATAGCTGCAAAGTAGAAATCACTGAAATGTCCGATTATATGGGAGGAAGGTTAAGTAAATGATGGTGAACCTGCTTGCTAGGTATTGTATAGCTCTTGAAAATGATGTTTGCAAAGCCTTCTTAATAAAGTGGAAAATGTTTATGTTGTCATCCCGGGAAGAAGCAAAGATGAATGGGAAAAGAGTAGAAAGAAAGACACCAAATGGGAATGGTGGTTATAGTATTGGAATAATAGGTGGTGGTTTTCTTTCCGCTTTTCTACAATGAGCATCTATATGTTAGATACATTAAAAGATAGAGAGAGAAAGAGATAATGCGATTTTTTAATTTTTTTTTTTAAGTAGACTCTACACCCAGCCTGGGGCTCGAACTCACAACCCCGAAAACAAACATTGCATATTCTACCAACTGCCAGCCGGGTGCCCCCTCAATGGGTTTTTTTAAAAAATAATTTCAAATTTGTAGAAAAGTTGCAAAAATCTAACAAAGGTTTCACATTTACCCTTTACCCAGATTCCTCAAATGTTAACATTTTACCGTTTCCTTTTTTCTCTCTTGCCACACACACGCACACGCACACACACACACACACACACACAGTTTTCTGAATCATTTGAGAGGAAGTTGCAAACATAAAGATGCTAACTCTTAAATATTTCACTGTGTATTTCCAAAAACTTAGTGCCACTTTTCTACATAACCACAGTAAAAGCCTTAAAAGAAAAAATTAACACCGATATCAGCAATACTACAGGCTGATTCCTACACCCCATTCAAATTTTGTTAGTTGTCTTGACAATTGTCTTCATAGAAAGAATAATAATTGTTATTTCTGCTCCAGGATCACATTCAAGTTCACGTGTGGCATTTAGTTCATGTCTCTAGTCTCCTTCGATCTAGAACAGTCCCTCGGTCTTTCCTTTTCTTTCATGACCTCAGTGTTTTTGAAGAGTGGGGGTCATTTATGTTGTATATATTTCTGTTTGTGTGATCTTTCCTCATGATTCAGGTTAGGTTTGCGTTTTGGGCAGGAATACCACTGAAATGAAGGAGTGCATCATATCCGTGTGTCATATCAAGTGGCATATGACATCTATTTGTCCCTGATAATAGTTTTTAAAAATACAAATAACTTTAGGGACGCCTGGGTGGCTCAGTCGGTTAAGTGCCTGCCTTCAGCTCAGGTCATGATACCAGAGTCCCGGGATCGAGCCCCACATTGGGCTCCCTGCTTACTGGGGAGTCTGCTTCTCCCTCTGCCCCTCCCCTCTGCTCATGCTCTCTTTCTCTCTCTCTCTCTCTCTCTCAAATAAATAAATAAAATCTTAAAAGATTTTTAAAAATACATAACTTTATTGAGATATAGTTCATGTACCATAAAATTCACCTTTTTTGAAAGTGTAAAATTCAGTGGCTTTTATTATATTCACAGAGTTGTGCAGTCCTCATCAATTACAGAACATTTTCATCACCCCAGAAAGGCCTCATTCCCACTAGCAGTCGTTCCCTGTATCTTCTTTTCCCTAGTCCCTGGTGACCACTAACCTACTTTCTATCTGCATGGATTTGCCTGTTCTGGGCATTTTGTAGAAATGGCATCTTACACTGTATGGCCTTTTGTGTCTGGCTTTGAGCTTTCTCCCTCCTGTAGCATGAGGCAGTATTTCATTTCTTTTTATGGCTGAGTACTATTCCATTGCATTTATATATATATTTTACGTTTTATTGATTCATTTATCAGTCAATGAACATTTGGGTTGTTTTTCACTTTTTTGCTATTACAAATTGTGTTGGTATACATATTTGTGTGCAAGTTTTTGTGTGGACTTACGTTTTTTATTTTCTAGGAGATGTGTCAGGGGACCCCTAGGTTCAGTGATTCACTAGGAGGGCTCACAAGACTCAGCACTTAGTCCTACTCCCAGCTGTGATTTGTATTGTAGCGAAAGGACACAGAGAAATATCAGTAGAGGGGAAAAGGGCATGCAGGGAAGCCCAGAGGAAACCAGGCACAGCTTCTAAGAGTCCTCTCCCCGCGGGATCACACAGGGTACGCCGAATTCTTCCAGCACTGAATCGTGGCAATACGTGTGAGGTGTTATTTATCAGGGAGGCTCATTAGAGACTCAGTGCCAGAGGTTTTTGTTGGGGGCTGGTCACATGGGTACCATTTTAACACATACCAAAATTCTAGACTCCCAGAAGGAGCGCTGGTAGGTGTTCAGCCTCACTGATTGTACAGTCTAAGGACAGGAAACCACCCTCACCGGTTAGAGGATGGTGGGAATACTCGTGAAATCCTCGTTCCCAGATGCCAGCCGAGGACCAGCCTGGCAGGCAGGCCCTTTCTAGGGATGGAAGTCTCTGGCCCGCTGTTAGTTCTTTTCTGCACAGGTCCATAGGAGTGGAATTGCTGGATCCCATGGGAACTTTCTCTTTAACTTTTTTTGCTTTGTCTTCCAGAGCGACTGCACCATTTTCATACCCACCAGCAATGTATGAGGGTTCCAATTTTTCCCCATTGCGGCCAACACTAGTTATTACCCGTCTTTTTGATTACAGCCTCGTAAGAGGCACTAATAGGTTTTTAAGTTAGTGATTTGCAAGCATTTAGAATAAAAAGTGATGATTCGTAGGAACCAAAATGGATTATCTAAGAACAAATCGTGCCCGTCTAACCCCTGATTTTCCTTAAAAAAAGAAAAAAATGCAGCAGTTTATTTTTTCTGTACTAGCTATGCCAGGGGAGTGTTTTCTGTGTTTCAGCCCTGTCCGTCACAGCATCTTTGTGTATAAAAATGGAGACACGGGGGCTGTATTGATTGGTGGGTTCCTCACTTACTGACAGGTGACACTCAAAAATGCAAGATCCAGGAGGAAGGCCTCTGCTGTGATTTCCCCGACGCTGTTCTCAGGCCCCTGTTTAGTGTTTCTGTCCAAAACTCTGGCGGGGGGACTGGGAGACACAGATGGCAGTCCTATCAGGTTTGCAGATTACCCAAAGCAGGCACACACACACACATTGAATTATAAGATCTGGTTCCAGAAAGATCCTGACAGCACAGAATGGTAGGCAGAGTCCTACAGGATAAAATTATTAAGGACAAATGGCAAGTCCACGCCCACAGGATCTGGTCCAGATGTAACCAGGGAGAGTTGGCACTTCGGTTTCTGCTCATTAACAAAAGTATAGCCAACCACAACAAATGGGCAACAAAGTCTCGGGGCATCCCAGAAAAACATAACAACGTGTGGGTCTGCAGTTTCAGGGAATTCAGAGATCTGCCATGAGGGGAACTGTTGCAGGAGCTGGGCCGCTCTGCTCGGTGGGCCAACAGACTGCCTAAGGTGACTGGAGAGTTGGCTCCCCTGTCTGAAGTCTCTGGTCTGAAAGCAATATGAACACTCTTCCCCGTGGCCCATAGGGGTAAACAGATTTGGACCGATTAAGGAAGAATTTTGTGAAACTGTAGTCAAATGGGCTGCCTGGTAAGGTGGTGAGCACCCCATCAGTGGGGGTGTTCAAAGAGGCATTACTTAATCTTTTGTTAAGGAACAAAAGTGCATGGGGCAGGAGGTAGTCTGGATGACCTTTGAGGTCTTAGAACTGCCTCACGTGAAGCGAGGGTCTGTCCACCTCCAAAGCCCAGTCCAGGGATCACCCAAGGCCTGTATCTCCAGCTCCAGAGTGAGATAGCCTTTCTGTGGTTCATCCTCTTCCTGTGTCCCTCACAGTCCTGTGTGTCCATCAGGATGCTTGGGTAACCCCTTGAGACATACAGTGCCCTCTTCTCAGTGCCTCTGTTGCCCAGAAGCACCTCCCCTCTGACCCATTACCTATCTTACCCAGGACGTGTGTGGTCTACCAGTCTGCCAACCATGTGTTAAACTCTACAGCTGTTTTCTTGTTCTTACAGACATTCAGCAAATATTTAGTGAGCACCTAGGATGTGCCAGTCCCCGGATGAGTTGCGAGACGTGCAGCCATGACTGCTAAAAGCGTGACGCAGGCTGCTGTGGGCCGTGGCATCAGCAACGTGGGCAAGGAGTGGGGGCCTGACTTAGGCATGGCTGGGGAGGCGGCCTCCTGCAAAATGCTGGTCTCCGAAGGCAGATAAGCAATTGGCAGGGAAGTAGAAGGAGGGGCCAGAGCAGCGGTCCCCCTGGGGGTGTAGCCCAAACTGTAGCTGACACGGGACAGGACACGGGGTCGGTGCTTGCTTAGGGCACTTTAGGAAGAGAAGTAAGGACTGCCTGGCTGGGGGTCTTTTCCTGTCCCCTGCTCATCCAGTGCCCAGGCTGAGCCACTTGTGACCTGAGAAGGGAGACCCGGGGGTGTGTGTGTGTGCGCGTGTGCACGCGTGAGAGAGAAAGAGAGGGTTGAGAGCCACTCTGGTTGCCTTCTGAATCCAGTCCCAAGTGGCATAGGGATCATTGGTGCCTTCGTTCCCCTCCGCTGATGTGCATGACTGAGGTAACGGGCCCCATTCCAAACGTCTCCACGTCCCTGCAGTGGCAGCTCCCCTGGGAACGTGTAGATACCTATGATTTTCCTCATTACTCGGGAACATCCACTTCCCTCTCCTTCTCTGAAGCGGGAGGCGTTTGGAGAGGAGGGTGTGGTCCTCCCCCTCCAGACCTCTGTGGCTTCTTTTCTGCTGTCATTTATATTTTACCAGCCTCCTGCTGCTCTCCCCCCACCTCAGTTCACATTGACTTAACGGAGGGAGCCTCCAGATAAGAGAGACTGAGGGAGGAGGACAGTCTCCCTTAAGCACTCATACCCGGCAATTAGTTTCTGTTATTGCCAATTCAGGATAAGTAGAAAATAACAGAGGAATGGAACTAGGACTCAACGCCCGTGCCAAGTGCTTGGCATGCATTACCATGACATTTGCATGTGTGTCACAGGGGAAGCCACACATCAGGCCGAGCACAAGGGTGGGGTCAGCCGGCCTGGGAGTTGAGAAAGCCTCATCCAGCCCTGCTGGCTGTGCTGTCCTGACCACTTCCATCTCTGAGCCTTAGTTGGAACCTCTGTGAGATGGAGAGGTGCCGCTGGGTCCCTCTGCCATTTCACGGGGAGCGTGGGCCATAGACTTGTCACATCTGCCCTCCTGGCCTGTGTATTTGGGCCGCAGCGGCAAGCACAGCAGAAGTTACAGTGCAGATGTGCCTGGAAGAGGCCGCTTCTAAGCCTTGGCGCCCGGAACGGCAGAGCATGGAGGATGAGGGCGGAGATGTCCAGAAGGATGGGGCTGAGACAGGAAGGTAGGCTGGGAGAGAGAAGGAGAAAAGTAAAAAGGTGCCAGACAGTGTTTGGAGGTGAGGTGAGAAATAGAAATAAACACGTGTACCAGAAATGTGGTTCTCAGCGGTGGCCGGCGGACCAGCAGCATCATGTGGGAACTCGCCCGAAAGGCGAATTCTTGGGCTCACCCCAGACCTGCTGAAGCCGAAACTCGAGGTGATTCTGTTGCCTGCACAATTTGAGAACCAAGGATGGATGGAAGGAGGGGTGGTAGCTGTGGCTTGGAGGACCAGGCAGGGACTTTAGAGGCTGAGGAGGGCAGAGGACTAGTGTCTGTCAATCACGTGCCGTGCAGGTCAGAAACTGAGCATTTCCAGCTACTGTCTTTCATGTAAACCTTTGAGGCCTGGGGGCTAAACCTTTCAGCAAAACAGCCCTTGTCATTCCCATTTCAAAGAGAAGTTCACCGAGGCTCCAGACATTTAGTCACTTGCCAAGGTCAAAGCAGAGGTGAGATGAGAATGCAGACAGCTCTGGCTCTGAAGCCTGAGTTCCTTGCACCCCACCAGCAGCCTCCCCGGGCCACAGGGCCCTCAGCTGTGCCTCTGCTGCCTGCCTTGGGGCCACCCAAGCAGCCCGCCATGCAGAAGCGAAAAGGCAGCACCATAGAGGCAATCAGGGAGAGCCTGGGGCCTGGGGAGCGGGGCTGAGCTTACGTGTCAGCTTGCATTCCTCTAGCCTCCGGGCTAAGTGCCACTGGGGGTCCCGCTTGCGTGATGTTCCTAGGGACTGACTTAGCTGCCCTAGTGTGGTAAGAACTCATGCACAGACTGGGGAGCAAAGTTGATAAATACTCATTGCTGCCTACACATGCCAAGCTCTATACTGGATGCTGGGGGGGAAACTGAGGCAGGCATAGTTTCTGGCTTTGAGGAGTTTATGGTTCATAGCCAGGGAAACAAAAACTGATAAGGGACCAGCTGCGGTGCTGGGAAACCTGGGATGGCCAGGGTAAGTCAAGCCAAGTGTCAGAGAAGTTCAGAGAGACTTTAGGGGACAGAACAAAGGCTTTCGGGGCAGACCTAAGGCTTCAGAGCCACAGGGCATAGGTTCAGTTCCCAGCACTCTCACTGACTCTGGGTAACCCTTGGACAAATTACCTTATGTCTTTGCCTTGTCCCCTTACCTACAGAATGGAGTGAACAAGCCCTAGCCCAGGGAATTGCTTTATTAGATTATACCAGGCATCACTCGGTGAGTTGTTTCCTTCCTTTCAGAGGATTGCTTTAGGCCAGAGCAAAGCAGGAAGGCTTCATGGAAGAGGTGGCTTTTCACTTTGGCACTGAAGGATGGCTAGAATGTATTTAGTGCTTTCTCTGTCTTCTCTAAGGAATCTTTGGGTAGACTCTGGGCTCGTGGGATCATCTGAGGAGAATGGACATCCAGGCAGCTGTAAGTATGAACAGAACTCTGTGAGGGGAAGTTGTCTTCCTCCATTTGGAAGATTTATTTTTATTTTTTTTTTATTTTTAAAGATTTTATTTATTTGACAGAAAGAGAGAGACAGCCAGCAAGAGAGGGAATACAAGCAGGGGGAGCAGGAGGGGAAGAAGCAGGCTCCCAGCGGAGGAGCCTGATGTGGGGCTCGATCCCAGAACTCTGGGATCACGCCCTGAGCCGAAGGCAGACGCTTAACGACTGAGCCACCCAGGCGCCCCTGGAAGATTATTTTTTAAATGTGGTTTCAGATCCTGTTGCAGAGGGCAAAGCCAGGTGGCCAGTGGACGTGGTTGGGAATTGCCGCGCTCAGGTTCTGTCTCCTGCTTTTTCTTGCAGATGATGCAGTTCGCCTGGCACAGCTACAAGCTGTATGCAATGGGGAAGAACGAGCTCCGGCCACTCACAAAAGACGGCTATGAGGGCAACATGTTTGGTGAGTTGGTGTCGGGGAGACCCACTGCCCCTCTGGTGGCTGAGTGGAATTCAGTTTTGTCTCTCCCCTCCTCCCCTGCGCTGAGTTGTGTCCCTATTCCCCCAGACCCGGGGGCTCCTGAGTCTGAGTTCCTTCTGGGCTGTTGAAGCTTCTGAGCCTTCTAGATTTGGGGGAAGCCAACATGCTTGCCTCTCACTTTACACTCTTTGTACGCACTTAGCATCTGTGTTTTAGAGCAAACACACTTGGACGTGTGACTGGGGATGGTGAGGAGCGGAGACCTGTTTCCAAGGAGCAGGTTTGCAGTTCTGAAGGACACAGAGGACTGGGTTTAGATCCACTCCCCCAAGCATAGCTGCAAGACGGTCTCGGGTGATTTTTGTGGAGAAACGGAACACGTTTCTGATGAGGTGGGTGTGTGTGCCGCCTTTAGGGTCCTGCGGGTGCATCTCGCACGCTCAGCTGGTGGTCGGACAGAACTGTCACTCGTCAGGGAGCAGCACGGGTGCCGCCTCTTGTTGGCAGCGCCCGTGTGACCTGCCGCCTCCCTTGGCGTGTCTCTTCCCTTTCCAGCCGCGGGTTCTCCTAACTCGAAAGCCTCTCTCAGCTGGAGAGTCTGCAGAGTGCCTGATTGTGGGCACGGCCTCACATTCCAAATTTAACACCGTTCCAAGTCGCCAGCTCTCCTCTCTGCAGGCCTTTCTCCAGAAAAGATGCCGGAGGTGGCCTGGCTTGCTTCTTCCCTGAGAGGCAGGAGCTGTCCGGGGCTGGAGGCGGAAATTCACCCGCTGTGTTCCTCTCTCCTTAGAGGCCAGGCTCCTGCGGTCCAGAACCAAAGCACCAAGTCAGATGAAAAGTCCCAGGAAAACCTTCAAGGCAGATTTAAAGGGATGGCCCCCACGTGTGTGATCTTGTGGGAAGTGCTTGTGTTATGGGAAGAGGCACCTGCCTTCCTCCCTCTAACCGGTCAGCTTCACATCCTTTCTGGATGTTTAGATAACTCACTACCCTTGGGTGTGCGTGTGTGTGTGAGAGAGAGAGAGAGAATTTAGGTAGCTTCCTCCATTTTTCTGATTATCATAGGAACACAGGGGAAAAGAGAAAGTATCAAAAAGTGGAAAACAGACAAAAAATAACTCATTCTGCCACATAGATACAGCCTCTGTTGACATCTTGGTTCATTTCCTCCCAATCTTCTCTGTGCTTTTTTTGCCTCGATATACCAATTTTATGTCCTTTCTCGCTCTCTCGCTCTCTCTCTCTCTGGCTTAATGTTACATCATAAGTATTGCCCTAACTTATTCAAATTTTGTCATAAAGAGTGGTTTTAATGGTTGCAGTCATTGCACAGATGTGCTGTAATTCAGTTAACCATCCTGCTAATGCTGGACAGAAGTCCTTTCCAATTTTTTGTTTTTAAAAATAATTCAGCCGTTGTCATCTTTGCGCATAGAATGTTGTCTTAGGATAGATTCCTAGGGAGGACCCCTGAATTAGAAGAGAGGAAGACAAATGTTTCTTTAACCTCAAATATGAAATGTGTGGATTTCTGTGTGTCAGAACCCGGCTGTCTTCTCTGGCCTGGAACACAGACCTTCCCCGACGTCCCACATCAGCCCTGGGGAAAGGGGGCCAGTGTGGGTCTCACCACAGTCGTTGGAGCTTTGGCTACTGTGTAAATCTGGGATGGAATCATGGAGGCTTCCCCTCTTCTTCTCTCTAACAGTTTGCAAATATTCGGGGAATTGGTGGAGGTCGGGGGAGGCCGATTTCTGAAACTGCACAGCATGGGCATAGCTGTTGCTCAGACCATCCATGGGGAGAGGGGGAGCACCACAGGGAGCATTATAAGTAGGATTGGGCTAAGCCACGTCCCATTGTGTCAAAGTCCTCAGGGCTGTCCTTTGCATCTCAACTCTTCAGTCCCTTTTCAAACACCAGACCTGATGGAGAAAGTGGGCAGCTAGAATGGTAGAAAGAAACTTGGACCTTGAGTCAAAAGCCCTGGGGCAAGTCCTCCCTCTGTCCTGAGCTATCTGTGTGGCCAAGTCTGAGTCACTTAACCTCTCTGGGCCCCTGCTCATTTGTCCTTCATACTGGACTGCTGTGAGAGCACGTACGAACATGCAGAGGACCAAGTATGTGTGAGTAATTTACGATTTATAGTATAATACCTGCAGTTGGCCCTTGCCCAGGTGAGCCCATGGGAAGTCCTGTGGTCCCCTGGGTGTCTCTCGCCCAGAGCAGGCACTCCCCAGGGTGCCCATCATCCAGTGCCTACAACAGTCCTGGCAGTGAGACAGCATCTTTCCTCTGTAGCCAGCAAAGAGGTCGCAGTGGGTGGCTGGCCCCTGGGAAAGGAGGATGTGCAGGGACCCGGGCACTGGGCAGGGAGAGCTGGTCTCTGTTTACTCTTTCACTCAACAAATGCTTATGTACCACCTCCTGGCTGTGTGACCTTAGGCAAGTCATTTCTCTGTGAGCCTGAGTTTTTCTGCACAGTGGTGCTAATGAAAACATCAGACCCCCCGCCCAGGGCCTGCCTGACACATAGAAGCTGCTTAATGGGTGGTAGCTATGACCGTGGTCACCCACAACTGTGTCTTATGACGCATGGGGCTTATGGGGATGCACCCAGAGGAGGTGGTTCTAGTTTGGGGTTGATCCATGAGAGGCTTTTGAAGCCAGACTATTCCCAAAGATAGAAGGAGGTGAACTGGCCTGAGTTAAGCCACTTGTCACCCTCCCTCTTCTTTTTCCAGACTCGTGGGCTGTGAGGTGGCATCATTGCTGGGCTCTGGCCACTGCCATCCTCAGTGACTTAAACTGAGCCCTGCCAGGAAGGCCAGGTGACAGCAGTGCTCCCCCGCCCCACCTGGTTGAGCTGTTTGGACATGGGCTCTTGCAGCCCCCTCTCTGGGCCTGCAGGGCTGAGAAGGCTGCATATGGAGAAGAGTAACGAGTTCACACTGGTGCCTGGCTTTGCAGTGAGAACATCAGATGCCGAGCCTGATCTCCTGTGCAACATTTCACCAAATTGAATTCCCCTCCCAGCTGCCCGTGCCCCCTTCCCTGAATCCGTTCTCACTCTGAGAGCAAGACTGCTGAGTGAGGTGTCTCTCAAGCCAGTTTTTGTACCCTTAACAATTCAGTGTCAGAGTGGCTTCCTTTTTCCTGCTGTCCAGCTCAGCAGGCCCTGTCAGAAAATGTTCCCCAGACCCCACTGCTGCGAGCAAGCCCACGGCCTGCTCCTTGCCTTGTGGCCCAGGCCATGGCACATATCTGCCTCTTTCCCCTTCCTCTGAGAGGTCGCTCAGATGTCCCTGTTAGTGTCCAGCCCGGGGGTGGAAAGAGTGTGGACTTTGGATCTAGGCAGGCCTGAGGAGAACCTCTGTGTTGCCACTCACTCAGGAGCTGTGTGGCCTCAGACGGCGGAATGGGGCAGAGGCCTCTGCCTCCTGGGCCCGTGGTGACAGACTGGAGACGGACAAAGGCCTAGCCCGGAGCCAGGCCCAGAGCGGGCCCCCCATGGCAGCACTCTTTTTTTTTTTTTTTTT